>NC_056730.1:732284585-732584585 GCF_019279795.1 Protopterus annectens
TCCTTCCCATCTAGAAATTGTTTTTCCTTGCCTTACATAGGATAGGCTGTATTCAGACCTACCGAATTTAGACTGTTTGGTATCACTGTGCTCTTAAACCAGCCATCTTACATTAAGAAGGCCTCCCTGCTTCCTTGTTGCAGAAGTGTGTAGCTCAGGACTCGTCTGAGTTGGGGATTGCTGAAGAAAGACTCAGTTTGGGGCTTTTCCATTGGCAGTTATGTTAAAAACTGTTTAAATTCGCCTGTATATAAGCTTCGCATTTTCTCATTGCTGCGCAGTGGGGTTTAGCAGTGTCCTGTATAGGTGAAAATGCCTGAGAACATTATTTTTCCCTGGAGACCTTTTAGTAGAACCCTTCAAACTTCCCTGCTGAGAGCAAAGAGCACCTCAGTTGTTTTCTAAGCAGTATTCTCACACTTAGCATCTGCAATCTACTGTGCACCTGCTACCTTTGCTACTCCAAGTCAAACTAGCCCACTAGTTAAGCCAAAGTCTGAAGTCCAGCTAGCCCACTTCCTTTCGAAATACCATATTCATAAAAATCCTGCCACAATGGACAGGTAGATGTTCATCGTGTTTCACTGTTGCAGTCATTACACTTGGGTTATCCTGCTGGCAGGCTACCCTCAGTCGGCCTGAATTCCAAAGTCTTGGTCTGGCGTCGGTTCCTGTCGCCTCCTCCCAGACGTCAGTGCGACAGGGGTATAAAATTTGCAGCCGACACCATTTTCTTCAGTCTTTCTTGCCATGCGGTGCCCGAAGCAAAAGCAGTTCGCAAGTGCCGGTCGGCCGACTCCTAAGATTTTCGAAATTGAATTTCAGATCCAAAGTCTTCTATAAAGCTAAGTACCCCGTTGGGGAAACTTTTTTCTTGCTCCAGACCGATGTCAGAAAAAGTTAACAATTGTATTTCTTGTGGGAAGCAAATACCTCATAAGGATTTTCACTCTTACTGTATTCCTTGCCTAGGCCCTGACCACAATGTTGCTAGTTGTCGGTTTTGTGCTAGATTTAACCAACGCACTATTAAGCATCGGTACGATTTTGCTTTTCATTACTTTGGCCGAAGGTTTAACTACATAATGCCGTCGGATCAGCCGACGACCGGAGTTTATAAAAAGCACAAGGAAAAAGAAAAGGACAGGCATCCGAGGTCCAAAATCGACGATGGAGCCTCTTCTAGGCCATTCGCTGGTTCGCCGGTTCTCAGTGAGGTGCTTTCCAGCCCCTGACACCCGCTACCTCAGAGCCACAGGCCGCCTCCGACTCCCACGTAGAGACGACTAGGCCTCTGGATACTCAAGGTATTGGGCCTTCAGAAACTAATCCCTCAGATGGGTCCGGAGCCGCTGAGCAGGCATCGGCTTCTGAGGGTGTTTTCAGACCTACACAGCTTTACATCAAGCCAACTTCAGCTTCAAAGACTAAGACTAAAACAGTTTTAAAGACAAAGAAACAAGTACAGCACTCTCCAGGACAGACTTCCATGCCTAAGAAACAGATGCTCAAAATGGCCGAAGACCTAATTACTTTGATCAGGGGTTCCCATCCGCCTCCTGATAAGAGGCCTAGGCAAGACACTGAATATGTTTCCTCTGATGAGGTTTCCATTTCCTCTGACTCCTCTTCAGAACAGGGATACTCTATTCCTCCCTATGAGGATTCTGATGCTGAAGAATCAATTCCTTCAGCTTCTTTTCCTGAGGATTACTCATTTGGGGAAACCTTGCATACCATGAGGGAGCATTTCCACTGGGAGAGCCAAGATTATTCTGATTCTAAGAAAAGGCTCAGAGACTTTCTTTTACTACCTCAACACAGACCTCTTGCTATTCCTCCTGTTCCAGACATTGTAGATGATGTGTTTTCAGAATCCGGCCGGTCTCCCGACTCTTTACCTCCTGCACCTGTTAAGCCAGACAGATACTACAGGGTGCCAGATTCTCATAAATTTCTATATAAAAACCCTGCAGCTGACCCAGAAACTATTTCACAGGATCCCAAAGGGGTCAAGGCTGCTACTGCAAAAAACCCTGTTCCCTCAGATGGAGATTCTAGGGCACTGGACAGATGGGGGAAAAAAGTTTACACTTCTGCTACCTTGGCTGTAAGGGCTTTAAATTGTCAATTTCATATGCTTAAATATCAACAATATTTAATGTCTCTGTTAAAACAGAAAATGTTGACAAATTCTGAATGTGCTGAGAATAAGGAATTGCAGGATTTATTGCATGCAGCTGAACAAGTGGGAAAAAATACTTTGCAATGTGGTTATGATTCACTGGTGGCCTCTTGCAGGGTCGCTTTAACAGGCTCTGTCATTAGAAGGCATGCCTGGTTAAAGGAACAGACTCTGCCTGATCATGTTAAAGCAAAATTATTGGATGCTCCATTACAGCATGATACTTTGTTTGGTGTTAAGGCAGAAGAGGTGTTAAAGAAAATGGAGGATAAAGCTAAATCTATGCAGACAGTGAAGGATTTCTCACAGGTGCAGCCACCCAGATTTAGCAGGAACTGGCCTTCTAAAAATTGGTCCTTTCCTGTGTCAGACAGGCCACAAAGAGGGAGATACAGACGCCCTAGAGGCAGACAACAGCCCCAGGGCTCATACAGGCCCAAATAGTGGGGTACCTCTACCTCCAAAAGCGTAGAAGACAAAACACAGCCATACAGGAAACAGTCCCAATGACGTCCCTCTGCCAATGCCAAGCATTTATCTTTTGGCAGCACCCCTGGGGGGGAAGTTAGCACTTTTTTCACAAAATTGGCACATGATTACCCAGGACAAATGGGTCATAAATATAGTCTCTCAGGGCTACAGGTTCCACTTTCACACCCTTCCAAAGGCAAAAAGTATGCCAGACCTGCCACACAACCAATGGGCAGAGGCACAAAACCAAGTTTCATCTCTCGTGGACATGAGGGCTATTCAACCAGTGCCACAACAAGAGCAGGGACAAGGATTTTACTCAAGACTTTTCTTAGTCCCAAGAAAGGATAAAGCATGGAGACCGATTCTGGACCTGTCTATTCTAAATACTTTTCTGGACGTTCCGAAATTCAAAATGCTGACTCTGCAGCAGCTTCTGCCCATGCTGGGCAAAAAGGCTTGGCTTGTAACTTTGGACCTCAAAGAGGCATACCTGCATGTCCCAATCAGACAATCTTGCAGAAGATACCTCAGATTCATAGTTGGCTCAATGCACTACCAATTCTCTGCACTGCCCTTTGGCTTATCTACTGCGCCCAGGGTCTTCACAAAATGCCTGGGACCAGTAATTGCTTTTTGCAGACAAAGAGGAATTCAAATATATCCCTACTTGGAAGACTGCCTTATTCAAGCAGAGGCCAAAGACATTCTACTAAAGCATCTGGCGTTTGTAAAAAGATGCTAATTTGCCTAGGGTACACAGTAAACGAAAAGAAATCAAAACTAGTACCCTCTCGAGAGATAATATTCCTGGGTGCAAGCTTAAATACAACTGCCCAGATGGCTTATCTCACACCAGACAAATAAAGGCAACTGCCTTCTTACTTCGAAAACATGGCAACAAAGACCCAGTTATCTGCAAGAAAAATTCTGCATGCTCTGGGCTACATGGCCTCCTGCATTCTGCTAATTCCATATGCAAGACTGCATATGAGGAAACTACAATGATACCTAAAAAGTGTTTGGACTCAACATTGCCACAGCCTGGAATCATTAATTTCACTCACTCCCTGCCTGCAACAGGAGTTTCGATGGTGGGCACAGGCCTGTCACCAAAACAAGGGACAGCCATTCACTTTACCCAGAGCCAGGCAAACAATAACAACAGATGCATCAGATTATGCCTGGGGGGCCCACATGGCAGGAAAATGTATTCAGGGCACATGGCCCCCAAGCCAAAGGCAACTACACATCAATCAAAAAGAGATGCTAGCTGTACAAAATGCTCTGACAGCCTTCAAGGACCTACTTCATCCAGGACAGCTGCTGATAAAGATGGACAACACCACAGTCATGTGGTACATAAGCAGGGGGGAACACATTCCTACCGCCTCTGCAGACAAGCCATGATTTTGTGGGACACAGCATTGACTTACCAAGTACACCTGCAAGCACAATTCCTGCCAGGAAAAACAAATGCTCTGGCAGACGAACTAAGCAGAAATCTCATAAATCTCATGGATCCTCACGAGTGGAAACTAGATCCACAAATCTTCAGCATGATAACAAGGAAATGGGGACGTCCAGACATAGCTTTTTGCCTCCCCTCACAACTGCCAGTTTCAGAGATTGTGCACAAGGACTTTTCACAAACAAGCATGGAAAGTGGATGCTCTGTCATTCAGCTGGAACAACCTTACAGTATATCCCTTTCCTCCACTGCCTCTCCTCCCCAATGTACTCCTAAAGGTCAGACATGAGAAGCCACAAATGATTCTGATTGCCCCGGATTGGCCACGCCAACACTGGTACCCAATCCTAAGGAGCTTGTCCCAAGGCTCAGCCTGGACATTGCCTCAAAGTCCTCATTTACTGACCCACCAAAACAATCAGATCCTGCACAGCCAACTCAGAACTCTAAATCTAGCTGCATGGCGGATACTGTAACCATTCAGAATATACCTCTCTCTAAAGCGGTTATGGATGTCATTTTGGAGGCCAGGAGGCCCAGCACCAGAAAATCTTATGCAGAAAAATGAAAGAGATTCTGTGCGTGGAACCAGGCACAAGGAATTGACACGCTTGTTCCAAATATTCCTCAGATTTTACAATATCTAACTGAGATGCTGGGCAAAGGCCTATCCTTCTCATCAATTAAGATCCATGCCTCTGCCATTTCAGCTCATTACAATACAGACCCGCCTATTATTTCATATCCATTGCTTAGGCAGTTCCTCAGGGGGGCCAAAAACATAAGACCTCCAAGGAGAGCACCAATGCCTGCATGGGACCTCAATTTTGTCTTGGAAAAACTCACACTCCCTCCTTTTGAGCCAGCCAATACAGCTGAGATAAAATTCTTATCATGGAAAACAGCTCTGCTCCTAGTAATAACTTCAGCAAGAAGAGTCTCAGAGTTACAGGCATTAATGGCTGTGGAACCCTTTATTATCTTCCATCCTGACAGGGTTTCTCCAAGGACAAACCCAACATTTATGCCTAAGGTAGTGTCCAGTGTGGCTCTTAACCAAACCATTCATTTGCCTACTTTTTACCCAAACCCGCAGAATAAAGGGGAGAGGCTTCTGCATTCTTTGGACATACACAGACAGCTATGCTTCTTCTTGGGCAAAACTAAAGCTTTCAGAAAGACTGAACAACGTTTAGTGGCATATGGTGCAGGATCACAAGGAAAGGCTATCTCAAAGCAGACTATTTCAAAATGGATAGGACACTGCATTCGTTTCTGCTATTCACAACATGGTAAATCAGTGCCTAAGGGCATTAGACCACATTCTACCAGGGCAGCAGCCACCTCAGCAGCCTTCCTCAGAGGAGTACCAACCAAGGATATTTTGGAGGCTGCAACTTGGACTTCAATGCACACTTTTACTAAGCACTACCACTTGCCTCTTTACTCTAAATCCAGAGCAGACTTTGCCACTGCAGTCTTGCAGGGCCTTATAGCCACTCCTAATTCTATTTAGACTCAGCTGCCCAACCTCAGCTGTGGGATTCAACCCAAGTGTAATGACTGCAACAGTGAAAACAGAGTTGTGTACCAACAATAAATGTAGATGTTAGAGTGTATTCACTGTTGCAGTCCAGATTACCCACCCACCATCCCCCTTTCTTTGCTGGGACTTATCTGTACTTCTCTATCCTATACAACCTATGTGGTGTATTTGCTTGTAGATGAAGGTATTGTTTATTTTAGTGCATGCTTTTATTAGCAGTGTTTTTTACCCTACCCTTTTGGGGGCACCTGACATCTGGGGCAAGAAAAACTGAAGAAAATGGCGTCGGCTGCATCTTTTTATACCCCTGTCGCACTGACGGTCAGGGAGGAGGCGACCGCAACTGACGCCGGACCAAGACTTTGGAATTCAGGCCGATTCTGGGTAGCCTGCCAGCAGGATAACCCAAGTGTAATGACTGCAACAGTGAATACAGTCAAACATCTACATTTATGGTAGGTACACAACTGTACTTTTCTCATCATTTCTCCTGTCAGCTTAATTGATATGGACATCTTGAGGCAGTGTAACAATTGCTTCATGTATACTGACTGGTTAAAGCTCACTTTTCAGCTATTTCTGTTTGTCTGCCATTGACTTCTCCTCTTGGCTCAAGGTTTGAGGTCAAACAAGTTCTTAAAGGCGTCATTCATATCAGGCCTCCAAGGATGTCTCTTCCACCCTCCTGGGACCTCAATTTTGTACTTTAGAAATTAACTTTGGCTACTTTTGAGCAGCTTCAGCTTCCTTGCAACTTTGTACTTGTAAGACTGTTCTTCCTTTTGCCCTTACTTCAGCTAAGAAAGCCTCTGAACTCGAGGCTTTTGTGGCACTTCCTCTTTTATTGTTGTTTTTCATAGGGACATGGTCTCCTGTCGTTCTAATCATTCTTTTATGTCCAAGATGGAGTCCAAGTAGATGTTCCTCTCTTCACTGTTGCAATATTCACTCCCTCCCTTCTGCTGTATTCTGTTCCCTGTCTTCCTGGTCTGGAATTCTTTTCCTCTTTCTTTTTCTGGATGCACATGTTTTTCCTAGTTCCTAGGAATATTTGTCCCTCTTGGGGCTTTTCCGTTCTGAGATATCTATGTCTGTATGTCATTTTATGCCCTACACCTTGAGTGGGGAGCATGCATGTGATATGAGGTCTGTGAATTCCTGAGGCTTTGGTATATTGGCCGGATGTTAGGCTGCCCTTGGCATGTAATCCAGTATGTTTGTGCCCTTGGTCGGCATATTGACAGTCTGGTCCAGGGATTTTTTTGTTTACAAAGTCTAGTAATCTCTGTGTAAAGTGTACTGCAGCAGTGAAGAGAAGGACATCTGTTATTGTAAGATTTTACTAAACTTTATTTTTCTAATGGTTGTCTGACGCAGTTTCCCTTTGTTACTGTCAACATAACAAGACACTTCTATACAGGGTCAAGGCACACTTTACTAGGGCTTTGGCTACTTGTGTTTTTTTTTTTTTTTGAAAAGAGAATATAGTATCCTAGAGGCAGCAACTTGGTCATATTTAAATCCTGTTATGAAGGACTGCAAATTATACTTTCTAGGGCAAAAGCATGCTCTGCTAAGACTCTTCTTCAGGGTCTTCTGGATTCTAGTCCTCCTCCATCCTCCATTGTTTTCTAAGCTCTGGTATTCCACTCATACAGCTTAGGCTGCTGCAGCAGTGATAGAATGATGAGCATAGTATAGTTGTGTAAGTAAACTTACCATTATGATAGATGTTGTTGTTATGGTAGGAACCCCTTCTTTATTCTATTATATATTATGCCAGTGTTTGGATATTGTTCCTAGCACACATTTAGCATAGAGGACTGTAGCCTCCCTTACTCTGTGGCAGGAAAGCTCTGAAAGTTTGGCAAAGTAACTACAGACTTTATACAGCTCTCCTCAAGGTGTTCAGTAGTTAGGGTGCATAGGAGGAGGAGGCCTTAAGTTTTGGAAGCTAACCAGTTGTTGTTGTATCCCAGGCAGGGAATAACCCATGTAGCTTAGGCTTATTGCAAAAGTGATCAAATAAACATCTACTGTAATAATAATTTTATTTAAACAGCTGTACTTTCTTGACTTGGAACAAAACCCTCTTCATTGCCGTCACCTTGACAAGAAGGGTATCAGAGCTTCAGGCCTTAATTTTCAAAGAGTCTAAGCTCATATTCCACAAAGATAGAGTGAGCCTGTGCAGTAACCCATCATTTGTGCTCAGGCTGGTTACAGACCTAACCCTCAACCAAGTTATACAACAGCCTGTTTTTCCACAATGTCTCAAAAAATAAGGAGAATTTTGCACTCCTTGGATGTTCACAGACAACTAAGACACTATATGGGCAAAGATACCACAAATCAGGCAATTAATTTAATTTCTTTGCTAAAGGCAAGTTGGGACTAGAGGTGTATGAACAGACTATCTACAAGTGGATACCACATT
Source organism: Protopterus annectens (assembly GCF_019279795.1). Taxonomy (NCBI): domain Eukaryota; kingdom Metazoa; phylum Chordata; order Ceratodontiformes; family Protopteridae; genus Protopterus; species Protopterus annectens. Next base: position 732,292,696 of record NC_056730.1, read on the forward strand.
GTATCATATTTTGTCATAAGACCAGTGGAAGGGTTATACATGAAGGAATCGAACCCCACTCTCATAGGGGTACAGGAGCTCCTATAATTTTCCTGAGTGGTGTTTAGTGCACAGGATGTTTTCAAAGCATCCACATACACTTGGTTCCAATTTTCTCAAAGAAATACAGGTTGACTGTAGATTCCATGGCAAGAGCAGAGCTCACCTCTACTACCCTGAAGGGCATGATTTTTTCCTCTCCTATGCAATTATCCACCATGTTCAAAGGTGGTCTCTGGTGTAGGGTAATTTGGCCTGGGGTGGTACCCACACCACTTCCCCCTTTCTTCCATACTACTAGTATTATCACTCCCCTTGTGCAGGTCACAATGAAGGGCTGCACTTCAACATATATTGAAGCATTTACCTGATGTCTTTGGCTGTCACTGTTGCAAGATGAGCAGGAAAGAACTAAAGATGGTACAGGCAGACATCACTTACATACCAGGTGTGTTAAGACATGTGAGGTGAGAGTATGTTAGCTTGACTGTGGGGGAAGGGTGTCTAGCTGTAAAAGACGGGCCAGACATCAGACCTCAACCTGTGACTGAGTTTGTGCTGATTGCAACACTGATCATGAACATGTGCAGTTACGGTATGTTGACTGTGCAGTTGTAGTTTCTAGGCTCACAGCAGTTCATGAACTTCCTTCTGATTGCATCTGTGTTTTATTTTTCCTTTTCAAGTAAAGTATTGTATACCTTCAAGGCTTCTTCTACAGTGGCATGAAAAAATATTGCAACACTATATCTTTTCAGTCACCTCAGCTGCTCTACTTACGGTGAGAAATAAGTCAAATTTTAGGGACCAATGGTTCTGGTTTTCTGCTATGTTGCCTTACAGGGAGAGACTTCCTGCTGGTTGCATTTTGAGAATTCTACACTGAGCATTGTACTTTTGTACTGCGAAACACGCTAACTCCTGAAAATCAAATACACATTTTTTTTTTTAACTTCAGTTAGCTCTTCACCTTTTCTTTTAGATTTCCCTACTCTTGCACAATATAATGTAGGAATGTTGCAGTGTGTAGCAACTGACACAAACTGTACTCATTGACTTCGGGCTGCCTTCTAAAAGGTATGTAATGATATGACTCACGGCCATCAGTTGCTAGGGAATTGGCATATTTAAAGGTGTGTACAACTCGTGTAGTGGAATTCGGCAGATAACCTTGTGCTGAAAATTCATAATTAGATTTTACCCTGAAACACAATTCTTAAGCTATTCATTTTTTACGGAGTTGTATCCTTAGGAGTCATGGTATAGTGTGGGAAGGAGAGTTAAACTTCAGTTGCCCATGTAGGTTAGAGAGCTACCAAAACTGTCCTACTGGCAGCACAAAGCATTATATAACTAGGTTGTTGAGTCAGGAAATGATAACTCGTTTAAAAAGAGCTAAGCCATGAGCTGATGGGCTACCCTTGGAGTGGTACTGGATGAGTTATCTGAAATCTGTTAGATTTCAGTAGTAGAATATAGTTGTTTAGGAGTATTGGTGAGGACTTACTGAAGTTCTGGAAAGTGTCTTCTACAAGTCTTCAAAGGACCCTATAAAACCTGGCATCTATTGCCCCATATCATTGCTAAACTTTAATGTTGATGTATCAGCCCAATTTCTTGTATTCAGGTTGAAACCTTTACTGAAGGAGTTGTATATCTGACACAGGTAGGCTTCATGAAGTGACAATGAAGTCCATAATTGACAAGTAAAGTATCTCTTGCATGCTATGGCTAGGTACATCAAAGTACCACCTGAAGTAGTGATGTTTTCCTAGACTTCTTAAGATGTTTGTTAACCGGAAGTGCGATTACCTGTTTGACTTCTGCCTTGTTGGGGTTGATAGATAAATTGCAACTGCAGTCCATGCCATTTAGCTTACATCCATACCCTCCCTCTTGAATGGGGTATGTGGAAAACTGTGATATTAGGAAACCTGTAACTATTCTTTCAAGAAATATGCAAGTTGTACTAAAGCTGTTTTGAATCAAGATAAAGGTGAAGAGTTGCATTGTACTACTCATTTCAGTTAAGTTTAATATGCAAAAGAAAAATGCGTCAGCACGTAACTGTTCATTTGCTACTGTGGAAATGTATTACAGTTGAAAACAAAAAATCACATACTAAGGGGTCCACGTCAGGTAACTCCTGTATACACCTACCTGCTTACCAAATCCAATGGTGCAGTTAAACACTAATAACTGTTGAACTTCCAACAAAAGGGTGCATCTCCAAGTTGGTGCTAACCTCGATCTTGGTCTCTTTAGGACCTTAATGTTGGGAAATAATCCCCTTTTCGATATTTAGTTGCACTGCTTGTTAATACACATCTCAACAGGCCAAAACCAAGTAAATGCAGAAGAGATAACCAATAAACTACCATTATTAGTCCCATGTAAAAACAAAATCAGTATGTGGCTTTACTTTCTCCTCAAATAATCTGATTTTATTTATCTTTGATAAGTGTTTTATTTAAAGACGTCATCTGATTAACAGTGGACAGCTTTAATTTTTAAATGCATATAGTCTTACCCAGCCTCAGGGTACAAGTTTCACAGTAACCCAATGGAGAGCGAGGAGATGGGCCTGGCTTGGGACTAGTTCCAGTAACAAAACAGTGGAGGGTAAAACAGACCCAGGACTTAGGTGAAAGAAACGGCATAATTAGCATATCAGATGTGGATTGCTACAGAGAATCTGTAAGGTGAAAATGAGATAAAGGCATCTGCAAAATCTCCAAGTACATTTGTTCCTATAAATAAAAACATTTTCTTAAGATCAAGGTATTGGAAACAAAACCTGGATAGCTCTCCCTTTACAAGAGGTGACACAAATGTGAATATGCATCCATGTACATATCAATGTAGAATGTTTTAGTTTTATTTTCAGCTCCTATGAAAAGGGATTAGTTTGCTTTTGTGAGGCTTATGAGTAAACCATAGGCAAATGTGAGTCTGTCTCTTCTGGACCACTTTTTAGGTTTCTGGACTGATTTCTCATAGGTTCATAGATGTGTACCAGACCAATGACCACAGGGGTCTTGTAAGCATAACCATGCATCTTGAATCTGACAAGTTCTATTTCCCATGATAGGTGTAAGCAGGGGCTTGGGAGATGAGTCATTTACTAGCAAGGGCCTGGGAGGTGAATCATTTACAGGCTGCCTGTGTCCATTGGAGACATAGGTGCCAAACCAGGGATGAATTTCCTGTTCTCCATCTAGCTGTCCAAGTTGCACTTGAATTGGGTCAGGAAGGAACTCTGCTTCAAATGGAAGAGTCTGTTCCTGTTGCTTCAGCAGATCCTATTTATATCACAGGCAAGGTTAAAGTCTTCAGAACTGGTAATTCTGGTTCTGTTTGTTTTCTGGATATGCAGGAGGTCTGTTAGGGTGGAATCTGACAGTGCCTGGTATACCAGACATAGCCTTCCGTTCAACAGCCTGTAGGAGACATAATGCAGGGTTAGGGTTTTGAGGTGGTCTGCACAGGACGTGTTATTTACATCTTGTATTTTAGTGAAGAACGTTTGTGGATGTTCCAGTTATTGGATATGCCTAGTTAGGTACATACCAAAGGGGGCTTTGTACTCCATGATAGATCTGATGAATGCTGAATACAACGGCAAATACCTCCTTGGACCTAGATGTCTCATCTGTATTAACAAGTTGCAGAACATATAATGATTTTCTCATTACTGTAGACATGTGATAGTCAAAGGTCAGATTGCTATATGTGTGTCCACAAGTCCATGACTACTGGGTTGACTCTTAGGGGTGTATTGTCAATATATAGTTGCCTGGGGTGGATGCCTTCCTGAGATATACTATTATGCATTTTCTGGCATTTCGTTTTAGTCCATGGCTCTGACCCAACATATTTCTCTGTGCCAGCCCTTACTGGAGAGCATTAGTATTTGTGGGAGGTTCTGTGACTGCTCCTAATTTTGCAATCATCTGCAAACCAGTCAGAGGCCCTTTATATTGGCTTTGACTTCAGGCAAATGCCAAAAAAGAGCCGCCGATGGACCACTCCCTATGGCGCTCCACGTGTGACTGGCCTCTTTGTAGAGGTGGACTCCACAATTCTAACTTCCTGGGTCCTATCTGTGAGCCAACTTGATAACCACTGGGTGACACAAGGGTTTATACCTAACCTCTTTAGTTTGTCAAAAATGCCTGGATGGGGTACTTTGAAGAAAATGCCTTGGTAAGGTCATGGTTGCCAATGTTAACCATTTTTCCCTCATCCATTGCTTTGGTAACTTTCACAAACAAGTCCATCAGGTTCAGTAGGCATGACCTGCGTTGATGAAACCAAGCTGAGTTGGGTCAAGTGTATGAATGTTTCTTATGTCATTATTTTTTTTTTACAAAAAACATCTTGTTTAAATTTTCATGTATGACATAGGCAGGCTTACATTTAAATAAATGAAAATAAAGCACGATGACACAATCTTAGTTGCAAACATTATACCTTACAAACCATACCAACACAACTGTAGCTGCAAACATTATACGTCACTTTTAATATATCCAGTCATTGTCAGTCAGCTATTACATAGCTCATTCAGATCCTGCCTTCTTTTAAACCTCGTTCCTCGTCTGCATGTGTTGATCCCACATTTCCATTTTTTCCTATGTAATTTGCTCCTACCCTTTTCCAAAGATCCCAGTTCCAGTAGTTTTGTCTCTGTTACTATCTTCGTTACTTCTAGTAAAATTGGGTTTAGACTTTGATTTCCTTTTTGTAGTAAATGCTTTTTTCGTAGTCATCATAATTAGCCTCAGCAAGGCCTTACTATGTCTAGGCAATTTTGATTGTGTATCCTAGCTCAAAAAAATTATTTCCCTAGTTACTCCTGTTTGCTCACCCAGCATCTCCAACAGTGCAGACTGCAGGGACTCTTTAAAGTCCTCCAACTGATTACACTCCCAGAAAATATGTTCTCTGTTACCTCTTTTTTCCCCATCACACCTCCAACATTTGCTGTCTACCTGAGGAAAAATTCTATGGAGCCTGCTTGGGATATAAAAATACCTATGTAGACACTTCCAGGCAAAAATTCTAAATCTTCTAGATTTACTTGCATATTTGGGAGACGTGCATATATCCCCTCATTGTTTCTTTGTGAATTGCTTATCCATTCTCTCTTCCCAATCCTTTCTAACCTCCTGTGATTGATTTTTGTAGTTATCATGCAGTATTTTATATGTGCTACTCTTCTTCCTTTATTAATGGCAACTTATGTTCTGGATTCTTCCAAAAAGTCTACCAGTGCTACTCTTTCATTTAGGACTCCTGTATTTCTGTCTCTTTGCATATACTCTGATATCAATCCTTTATATGGAAGGCAATCTCTAACCTGCAGTCCAAATAAAATGTTGGTGTCTTCCCATTCTGTTACCTTTCCCTGTCAAGTTATTTGCTCCCAGTAACTTGGTGCCTTTGCCAATTTTCTCTAATATATTCCTGCCCACTCTTGCCTATTGCCGGTATCCCTAATTGCAGTCACCCCTATCAGCAGAATCTCCTTTCTCAATTCCCGTGTTGGCTAAGTTCTTAGAAGACCTTCTGCTAACTTATGAATGTAATATTCTGTTTGATAATTATTGTTCTCCTTAAAGGTCTGCATCCAAAATCTGTCTCTCTGCCTGTTACTTGAGCTTCCCCCCTGTATCATCATCATCTCTTTCCATTTTGAATTATAGTTTTCTGCTTGTGCTATGTATCGGAGCCTTAACTGTGTTACTTTGAAATACCCCTTCAACGTAGGTAGTCCCAGTCCGCCCTGTTCTACTGGAAGAATAAGCTTATTCCACTTGACTCTTACCGTCTTCCCCTCTATATAAAATCCTTCATGTCTTTATTGATTTCTATAACATTGGTTGATAAAAATATGCCTGACCTGTATGTAAGACTCAAGGGACTAAAAACATTTTAATTGCTTGTATCTTAATATCGATATCCATATAACAGAGCATCTGAAGTTGTTTTCTTCATTTGCTCTTCAACCTGTGGAACAGCATTGCTCTAGCATCAGATCCAAGCTCCAAACTCCTCCCCTACCCATAATACCCTGCCCAGTCCCTTCAGTTTTCATTTGCCATGCTCGTTCCAAGCATTGTGGTCTGCCACTCCAGGCTTTTCTTTGGGTAAGTAAGTTAAATCCTCTTTCTATATAATACTTTTCTTTCTATCCTTTACCTACCACTATCCTTTTACGTTCAGGCGTCGGTTTAAAAAAAAATCTCTCCTTACTCTCGCTTCTTTGTCCTATCTCTAAGTGTGTGTGTGTATGTGTTTTCTGTTTGGGCTCTCTCTCTTGCTAAAAATGTCAGAGACACCCAACCAGGTTTCCGTAAGTGCACAGAGTGTGGCCATAAGCTTTCCCCAGCTTTGGGGTCCCTCATCTTGATTCCTCTTGCTCAGTCTGCGTGGGGTTCAATCCCTGCGCATTGATCGACAGGAGGAATAAACTTATACTCGAGGGCCTTCTCCCTCCACCAACTACGGGGGCCCAGGTTACCCCTTCTGCTTCTACTTCTGTCTCTTCCCTGGCCTCTGGGACTCAACTTCCTGCTAAGAGGAAACACAAGCACCATGACAGGCCAAAGAAGCGGTCCCCCTACCGCTCTTCCTCAGCTGAACCACCAGCTAAGCTCCATTCGGCTCTTAACACTGGCTCTCCCTAACTCTGTTCTCCTTGTTTCTCCCTGGAGCCGGAGGTGCCTCGGAGCCATTCCCTGTTATCAGCATCACCTCATCACCTCTCTAGGCCGGTGTTAGTGGCCTCTTCCTCCAGATCCACCCACAGCCATTCTGAAGCCGAGGTGGACAGGATGATGTGGAGATTCATCTGCATTCAGATATAGAAGGGAGTTTTGCCTGCCCCCTCTCCCTCCATAGCAGGGGGCATGCAGTCCACCTTCATCCTGATCAATCCTTCCCCGATCCGACCCCCAGTTTGAGTCCTTGGGTTCAAGGACCCTCTCTATCGAGAGGTCGGTGCCGACAGTACCTGGTACCTCGACGCCAACAATTGCCTTGAGCAGGTTGGCTCAGACAAGCTCGGATCCGAGGGGGTGGTTTCGGCTCCAAGTTTTTCGGAGCAGGGCCTTCCAATCAGAGTCTCGGTGCCTGGAGATTTGGCTCCGGCTCCCCCTTTGACCCAGAGGATTACGGACCCGATAGTAGCCCCAGCTCAGGGGGTTCATTCTCCCTCTGCCTTTGACGTGGTGGAGAGGGCTGCATCAAGACCGTTGATTATCTCGTTCTCAGATTCCATCCTGGCTCCCTTTGTTTCTGTTCCAGATCCTGTCATCGTGCCACCTCCAGGACAGCCTGCTGCCTCTCTGCCCCAGGGTGCTCCCACACGGAAACAGCTGGATGTTTTTGAGTCCTCCCCAGAGACTCCCCCTGAGGAGGTTCCTCGAAAACACAAGTGTAAAAGAAGGCACTTAGACTCCCTGACAGAGTCTGCCACATAGGACACCGACTTGGAGGAAGGGGGGAGGGTTCCCCCTATCACCTCCAGAGGATGTCTCATTTGGCGACATCATAGAGATCCTGAGGCAGCACGGGGGGTGGGGTGGGGGGGTGGGGTGGTCTGTCCAAAAACCCAACCCTTACGAGTCGGTGTTCTTGGAGGCATTCGGTGCAGGACCCTCTACTTCCTGGTTGTCCCCTCATGCAGAGGATCTGCAGGAGGGGACACCCAAGAAGCAGAGGTCCTCCATTTGCCACAGGACCCTCTACTTCCTGAGTGTCCCCTCCTGCAGATCCTCTGGTGGATCTTGTTACATCTCGGGTGTGGAAGGAGCCTGACGTGGTGGAGCCTATCCCCAAGCACACTGGTCAAAGGGGACCTCCTGTCGATGCCATGGTGGTGGCGGTGGCCACCAAGAAGGAGCTCGCACAGGAGAACTCCATGGTCTGCCCACCAGACCGAGAGTCTAGGACCTTGGACCATTTTGGGAAGTGGGCCTAGGCTTCAGCAACATTCCGTGTACATGCGCTGAACTACATGGCACATGTTATTAGGCTTCAGTGAGACCTAGTGAAGGAGATCACCAAGTCTACCCCAGGGTCCATGGCAGAGGATAGGAAGGTTTTCTCCTTTCGAATAGCCACCCTTACCTCCATTGCCAATACCTTTATGCAGCTTCTCCCTCATGCTACTGAGGGCACCACCAGAGCTGCCAGAGCAGCTGTTGCCATCTGGAGTCTTGCCTGACTCCAACTTTCTACCTTCTCAGAGCCTTTCAAAGCATCATTTACAAATGCCTCGTACAATCGTTCCACTCTCTTTGGAAAGATGGTACGAGACACACTGGTCCAGAGCGAAAAGAAGGGAAGACTCTGTCTGCCGTCGGAATCTACATCTCAACCCCTCAATGATCCTTCTCCAGGAATCAGCAGGGGGTGAAGAAGATGTTGTTTTGGATGTCTCAGGATTGTTCCCAGGATGCTCAGGACTCGCCTTCCCCCAGAGGCAGAGGGAGATTTGACAGACGCCACCCTCGCGGTAGAGGGGGCCCAAGGAACCAAGGGTCTCTGGATTCATTCTCGGATAGGCCCGCACACAAGCCCTGAAGGGTTGTCCGGGTGCTTGTCTCTGGAGGCAGTCGGGGGTCGACTCACACTACACCCAACAGCCTGAGAGTCGATCACATATGATCAGTGGGTGTTGTGAATCATATCCAGAGGATATTCAATCCCCTTCCTGCGAAGACCAGTTCCAGCCACATACCTCCCAGACATTCCACATACACAAAGGGAGGCAACAGCACAGGAAATTTCCAAGCTGCTAGAAAAATGAGTCATCCAGCCTGTCCCATAGGCATCTAGGCGTCATAGGCAATAGGCATCTATTCCAGGTTATTTTTAGTGCCAAAGTTAACAGGGGGACTTGAGACCAGTTCTGGATCTCTCTACCCTGAACCTGTCAGTTGCCAAGATGAAATTTCAGATGGTCACATACCAGTCTTTCCTGCCCTTCCTGCAGGAGAACGACTGGATGTGCACAGTAGACCTTCAAGACACGTACTGTCACATCAAAATGGACAGATGCTCTTGGAGGTTTCTTCACTTCTGGCTGGGGGCCAGTCATTACCAATTCAGAGCGCTACCTTTTGTTCTCACCACAGACCACAAGGTGTTCACCAAAGTGATGGTGGTGGTAGCAGCTCACTTGCGGCTGCAAGGCCTCCAGGTCTTCCCCCACCTGGACGATTGGCTCCTTTCTCCACCCTCCAGTAATCGACTCTGCCACGCCAGGGATTTCCTTATCCAAACCACCCACCAGTTGGGCATCACCATAAATCTCATTAAATCCCTGTTAGAACCAGTTCAAGTTCTAGACTTCATTGGAACCCGGTTGGACACCATTCAGGCAAAGGTTTTCCTGACACCCGACAGACTTCAGTCCCTCAAACTTCATGTCTTGGACATTCTTCAAGTTCCATCTCCTCTAGCGAAGTTTGTTTTAAGGGCGTTGGGGTCCATGGCGGCCATGATCACCCTTGTTCCCACAGCTCTGTTACACATGAGGGTGCTCCAATGGACTCTGGCGGTCCAGTGGTCATTTCTAGATCTACCACTGTCACATCCTGTTCGTCTATCATGAGCATGCAAAGATTCTCTTCTGTGATGGATTCAGTCCCCGTTTAATCTTCCCACCCTCTGACCATGGTGACCACAGATGCCTCCTTACTCGGGTGGAGGCAGCATTGCTTGGGAAGGACAGTTCAAGACACGTGGTCTTCCCTGGAGAACCCAATTGCATATCGCTATCTTGGAGATGAGGGTGGTGCTATTGGCGTTGCAAGCTCTTCCTGCCAATCTTCCCGTAGGGATGATTGCAATCCAGACCAACAATATGTTGGTAATCTGGTATATCAACAAACAGGGAGGAACCAGGTCTTATCCCCTTTGCCGTGAAGCCATGAGATTGTGGGAGTGGGCGATCTCCACAGTCCGTTTTCTGGTGGCAACGCACATTCTGGGGAGGTCCATCATTCTAGCAGACAGGCTCAGCAGGTCTACCCTGATGCCTTATGAGTGGTCTTTGAATCCTTCGGTAGCGAAACAGATCTTTCGAAAGTGGGGTCAGCCTTGCTGCAATCTCTTTGCATCTCCTTCCAATGCAAAGTGCAGTGAGTTTTTCACTCTGAACCCTTCTCCTGGGGAGCCCACCAGAGACGCTCTAGTCTATGCTTGGCCCTCTGGTCTTCCCTGTGCTTATCCTCCTCCTTCCTTGATACCAAAACTCATTCAGAAAACACAACAGCTAGGGAGCTCAGTCATCCTTATTGCCCCCTTCTGGCCTTGCAAGTATGGCTTCCTTCTCTGTGGTCTCATGTAATGTGTCCTCCCCGGACATTGGATCCAGTTCTGGATTTGATTTCACATCCTTCAGAGATTCCACATCCAGATCTGGCCAGTCTGAAGCTCACTGTTTGGCTGCTGCAGTTCCCATGATAGATAGGACTCCCAGGCTATCTTCTCCAGTTAAGAAGATTTTGGTAGCGGCTCATAGATCTTCCACGAGGAAGGTTTATTCGAGTAAGTGGAAACGTTTCTCAGTTTGGGCATCTCAATGGGATTTGGATCCCTTCACTGCTCCAGTTCCTGTTATCTTGGAGTTTCTAGCAAGCATTTTTCAACAGGGTGCCAGCTTCTCTACGGTTAAAGTTCAGCTGGTGGCTATTTCTAATTTCCACATACGGGATAATTCAGCTTCTGTAGCCTCTTCTAAGCTCTGTGAAGCTTTTCTGAAGGGTACCTTTCTTAGGCCACTGATCAAGGACCCTACACTTCCTTTGGGACCTTACTTTGGTCCTTCAAGCCTTGGTTTCTTCCCCCTTTGAACCTGCTGCTTCAGTGAATCTGCAGTCCCTGTCTTGGAAGACAGGCTTCCTGATTGCTATTACTTCAGCTAAAAAAGTGTTGGGAGCTTCAGGCCTTTTTGAATCCCCCTTACATGATCTTCCATAAAGACAGGGTATCTTTGCACACTAATCCTTCTTTTCTGCTCACAGTGGCCTCAGACTCAAACATCAACCAAGTTGCCAATCTCCCTGTCTTCCTTCCAAACTTTCAGAGTAAGGGAGAGTATAAATTGCACCTGCTGGATGTTCATAGACAATTAAATTTTTACTTACACAGAACAAAGGCCTTCCATAAGTCTGATGAACTTTTCATTTCCTATTCTAAGCCCTTTTTTAGGGAAACCTGTATCAAACATCACCATTGCTCATTGGATTTCTCAGTGTATACTCTTGGCATATTCAACCAAAAGAGTGTCTCTGCCAGGCCAAGTTAAGGCGCATTCTAATAGGTCTATGGCTACTTCAGCTGCTTTTTGGTCCAGAGTTTCCTTGGATGACATTTGCTCTGCAGCTACCTGAGCATCTTCATATACTTTCATCTCCCATTACAAATTGGATCTTCTCTCCAGAAGTACAGCATCCTTTGGCTCTGCCGTGTTACGGAATATCCTTTCATGAGGACCTCCCAGGTGTTTGGCAGCTGGGGACTCTGTCCCACAGGTTGAAGAGCAAATGAAGACAACAACTTCTGATAAAGAAGTTATGTATTTACCATAACATTCCATCTGAGTTGCTCTTCATTTATCTTCAACTGTCCCTCCCTCCTTCCCCCTGCCTTATATGGGCTGTGTGGTGGTCTGGTTGGAAAAGACCATGGCCCTCTCTTTGACATAAAAGGTCATTCCTTATGGTACTATCTGGGTTATTGTGCCAAGGGGTAAGATATTGTGTCAGACTGGGTTGCTATGGTTGGCAACAAACTATCTGAAGGGAGGAAGGAGACAGGGGCATTTTGGTTAAGGGAGGAGCTTGGAGCTCTGATCCGATACTGAGGAAATGTGGCCGAGTTGGATCGGTCCCGGATCCGTGTTTCACGGGTTGAAGACAAATGAAGAGCAGCAGCTCAGATGGAATGTTATGGTGAGTACATAACTTCTTTTTCCTTCCATTTCCTCAGTTTTTGTATTTTCTATTGTCTAGTCTCTTCACACATATCTTTAACTGCCACACCAATATCATTTTTAATCCATCATCAATCTTAAATACTTCATTTTCTCATGTCCCCATAAGCATGGATATTGCTGAACCAATATGTATGTGGGTATATAGATTACAGCTATTGCTTTTATTTTAGCTTCATTAATTTTGTGTCCCAAAAAGGTCTGAAACTGTCTCAGTATGTTCCACAGGACTGTGCTGTCCCTTTCTGGTTTTGTCAGGTGATGTCTGCAAGTACAGCCAGCTTTTCTTGAATACCTTACCAATTATATCCTTGAATTTCTGAGTCCCTTATTTTCTTTGTCAATTGCTCTAAATATGATGCAAATAACAAAGGAGAGGGAAGACACCTCCTGCCTGATTCCTCTGCTCCAGCAGAGATTATTAGAGAGGACCCCACCTACTTTAATTTTCACCTCTGATCCCTCATATATCATCCTAATCAACATTATTTATCAGTGAATGCAAATGCTTCCATTGCTCTGCTCATAAAGTCCCAGCTTACTCTTGTCAAATACTTTCTCTGCATCAAGACCTACAAACAATAGTAGTATTTTCTTACATTCTGTTTCCTGTGGATCATCACGGTTCTGTTAATGTTGTCAAATATCTGCCTCCCCTCCAGAAAACCACATTGATCCATATCTATCAGTTTGAGCATCACTTTTGCCATTCTTTTAGCCATTATAGACATAAACACTTTAAAATCATGATTTTGTATTGAAATGGGCCTGTATGAAGCTGGATCTGATAGGTCTTTACCATCTTTAGGTATTACAGTTACTGCCGCTTTCTTCCAGGATGTTGGTACTTCTCCTCTTAAAAATACTGTTAAACAAAACCTTCTAGATCTTCATCAGTTTTTCCGCTTCTAGCTTCCAGACTTCCACAAGAGTACCATTTATAGGCTCCCTAAGCTTGGTAATGGCTCTTTCTACTTTCTGTTGCCTAAGGCTTTGTGCTAAAAGTTTTTGCACTCTAGAGTTACTATCAAAAAACAGTTGCTTAACAAGTCTTTATAAACTCATGCATATTATCAAGGTAATCCCTTATTTTCTGTTTAGAAATTTGCAGTTGCTCCTCCTCCTCCTCTTGTTCTGTGAGATTCCCCTTATTTTGCAGTACTTTAACATTTGTCAATCCCTGTAAGTAATTATTGTTACTTCTTAACTATCTCTCCCTTTCTTTTATTTTCACGCTGTTTTTAAATTCCACTTTAATTTTATCCCACTCCCTAGTAATACATTCTGAAAAAAATTCTATCTTCTCTAATATCTCCTGAATAATTTCCACTGCCCATTCCTTAAATCCCTCTCTTGTCGTCAGATAGGTGGGAAAGCACCAGTGTCTCATTTTTATTTCATTACCCTGTGTTTTTATTTTAGTTATTGTTAGTGCATGATCTGAAATAGTTATTGGGTGCATAGCAAGACCTTCAATTAAATGCACATGTTCCTGTGAAGTGTAAGTTATGTCTAACCTAGTCCAGTTTTTGTATCTTGGAGACTAATATGTAAATTCAGTCTGAACTCCTAGTACTGAATTTACATCTTCCATGCCAAATATTTTCATAAATTTCTTTAAAGGTCTACCCTCTTTTGTTAAATTTTCCCTTTTGGGCCCCCCAGACACATCTTCGCTGTTGCAAATCAAATTCCAGTCCCCACCTATAAGTGTTATTTTTCTATGTCATTATTGATCGTTTCCATGATAATTCTTTACATGGCTTTGCATATTAGACTAGTGAGACTTATGGGTCTGTAGTATCCAGGGCATACCTCTCAACCTGGAAACATCAAAAATCTGGACAAGGCCCATGAAAAATAGGTACAAATCTGTATGCTGATTAACATCTGATTTGCGTATATAATTATGTAACCCCGTCCACTCAGGTGGAATTGTGGGATAAACTTTCAAATGCAAACTGAAGAACAAACAACCAAAATAAGGCACCACCACCTGCAGCCATTCCAGTGTCCCATTACCTGGTGATTTCACCCCATTTACCATAAACACACATGTGTGCATACTGCTTTACTTCTACAATGATTATTTGGATTTTATTTTGACATCTGCTAAACAAAGCAATACTGTCTCAATGAAAATAGACTTGGCATTAAAACTTCTCTGCCCTTGAAACTCACATTCATTGAAATAACATTGAAACCCACACCACAGCCAAAGAAAATGCATCTGGCCAGTGGAGAATAAAGATTACCTTTGTGCCGTTTTCAAATCATTGGCCCCTTCCCCACAAAACAAGAAACATGTGTTCTTTTCTTTGTTACACCTTCCGGACTTTATCAAGTTATATTCATTGTATATAATACAACACACTTGTTAGAGCATATTTTAAATTTATTGTTTTAACATTTTTCCAGTAGGCTGTACTGTAGACAATGAAACAAATGCATGAACCAATAATGACAAAACTGCTCAATTCAGAACATTTTCATCATAAAAGTCTACTTTCACACCCACACTATAAATAGAATGACAGTAGTGTAAGCCATAGGCATCTTGCACAGCTTCTCGCACACTTATTTTCAAGTTCAGGTTTTTTTTTTTTTTGGGGGGGGGGGTCAAAAACCAGGGACACATTTTAAACATTGCTTGTATAATTTTGGAAAGTTGCTAGAATAAAATGTTGTTACCACCATGCATGTCACGAACCCGGGACCCTGTGCACTACAGTCAGAGCAACATACCACTATTCCAAATCAGCAGTTTCCTAAAATATAGGAAGACTGAAACTTAATGGCTATCATTTAGTAAATTCATTTCTCATTTCTCACCATAGCTCTCAACTTCTTAGCACAAAAAAACCTGGACAAACAAAGCCAATAATGGGGAATACAAATTCACTTCTCACTTCCCATCATAGCTGTTCTCGACTCTTAGCACAACAAATGTGGACAAGGCTGAGAAATGGTGGTGTCTGGGGACTTTAGGCTTTATTTAGCTGAAATACCTCTAGTCACCAGGTGTGGCATTTTCTCACACACACCCTACTTTCAACAGTTAAATAGAGAATCCTTAATGGACTCCACTCCAAATCATTAACCTAACTTCTACAATACCAAAAACCAGCATGTCAGTCTCTCTCTCCTCTTCCTGTCGCACAATGTAATTTATTCAATAGATAATCTGGTTAAGTCTCCTAGGCACAAATGTCTCCTTTCAAGCATGACCTGGAAGCCCTTTCTGGTTAAAGTCTGTTTCTCAGTCAAAACAATTTTGCCCTCTGCTTGCCAGTAGGTTACTAACACAGGAATCATCTTGTAGCTTTCATCGCAACTCAGGCATTAAACTCAGTAGGCCTTCTTTTTACCATAGCCAGCTGTGAGTAGTTATTCTTCAAACTTGCCCTTTGCTACTGGAAATGTCTTCCCACTGACATTACTAACTCACAGGATCTCTATCTATTTATAAATAGATTTAAGGAGTACTTGTTGAATAAAATAAATGTTCTTGCTTCAGTGATACTTGTTAACTCTCCTCTCTACTAACTATGGATGTATATTTTTTCTTGCCAGGGTTGATATTCTCAACTTAAATCTTGTACAAAAATGTATGACAGACTAGCACCTTTGGTTATGAGTGCATTTTCAATGCATTTATTTTTAGTATTGTATTTTTTTAAATATACAAGTAATTTTGTTTATTTTTTTTACCATATTAAACCTGTTTGTTTCACCTTTGGCTGCTGTTGTAGGTTTGCCTTACCTTATGACCCACATAGAGGCTGAAAAAGGGTCATCATTCCTCCAACCTAGTTAACAAAAGTAAAATATATACATCCTATTCAAGACTATAGGGTGAAGATTATTAATAGCTTATAGCCTTTAAACATCTCTGTTAAAACTGATAGACAAAATCCGGAATCTTGTGTCCTTCAACTCTCTCACACTAAATGAATGAACTTGTTTCTGACACTACCACGTATTTAAAAATATAGTAAATGCAGCAGAAACATCTGACATCTACTTCGATGCAGACAAGCTGTCTCCAACTGTCTGTAGTTTTTGCTTCCCAGACCATTCTTTTAAGGCTTCTTGTAAAGTAACCCCCCCGCGCGCGCAAACACACACACACGTTAAGCCAAACCTGGATACAAACGAGCGTGCTGTGCTGCTGACTTCCCTGTTTTTGTAACCCATCCTGAACGGCAGAGCTAAATCCAAAGTGCTGCTGACTTCCAAGTTTCAACTGCCTGCAGAGCTAATAAATCCAACCAAAGCTGCGAATAAATTTCACTGTGCGAGAGCATTTCCCTGTAATAGCGAGTGAGATTTCCTGCTTGCATTTGAGCTAGACCAGCCGGAAATGACAACATGAACTCCTTGAGCTCAATTCCGACTGGCTGGTAGCCCTGACAGAGCTGACGTAATCGCGCACGTGATGATGTCAGCTCCGAACGTACGGTAATTCAAAAACTTAAAAAAATAAATGAAAAAAATCGGGAAATCGTGGCACCCCTTCATTTGGACCCCAAAACTCGGTTTTTACAGAGTAATTCGGTATGGTTGAGAGGTATGATCCAGGGTCTGTAGATGGCCTACCTTTGTGCAGAAGGATGACTTGCTGTCCTCCATTCGTGAGTAATGATAACTGTTTGGAGGCTGCAATTAAATAGCACTTCAAGAGGACCTGATAGGTCATGTTTAGAAAGCATCCAGGGATATTGTCTGGGCCCATAGGTGCAGTGTTCTTGACCTTAGCGAGAGCATTGATGACTTGTTCCTTAATGATAGTAGGGAGAGTTATATTTGATGGTATTTTCTGAGGGGAGGTTGTGGGGGAAGAGAGGGATAAAGTTAGAGCTGAGTTTGGCTGCCAGTAGGTTTGCTTTATCTTCTGGCTCAGTAGAGGTGGCTGATTAAAAATGAGCTCTGCACACACTTGTGTATTGACTTTGAGATTGTGGACATAGCTAAAGAATGCATTGTGGTTGTCCTTGGCCTAGGAGGCCAGATTTACCTAAAATTTGACTTTGGAAAACATTAGTTGCTCTCTGAGTTGTTTGCTTAGTTTGAGAATGCTTTTATCGTGCTGATTAGTACACTGCCTAATTTTTGCCATGATTTTCTTCCTTTTCTTTTACAGCCTATTGATGTGGTTCCACCAGGGTGGCTTGTTTTTTGAATTAGTTGTGTATTTATCGCTGGTGGGTACAGTTCCCTCTATCCAGCTATTAACATGTTTATATAGAGTTTCTGTACTTCTTCGTGATGGGTACAACTGCCTCTGTGCAGCTATTAACATGCTTGTATAGATTTTCTGTGTGCATATACGCATAGATAGTAGTGTTCCAAGGGTTTATGGGGGCTTGAAAGTTTGCGAGATTATCACTTAATAGTAGGAAGTTAGCTTTGGTGTAGTTACTGAAGATTTTGGGGTTAGCTGGGTTCTGGGTTTTATTTTTACTTCAAAGGAGACTGTTTGTTTTGTGGTCTGACCTTACCAGAGAAGACATTACACAAGGGGGTGTGCAGCACTCTGCAGTATTAGTCAGGACCAAATCCAGTAAGTTTGTGCCCCTGATCGGCGTATTAACATTCTGGTCCAGGAATCTGTCAGCAGGTTTGGGGTCACATATGATTCCCAGTTAATAGTGGGGTAGTTAAAGTTGCCATTGAATATTATATTGGGTTGGATAGTGAGCCTTTCCAAAAAGGTTTAAATACATGTTATGGGTTTCCTGGGTCATAGAGGGGTGCCCATTATGTGCAAGGAAGAGATATGGGATTTTACTTATGGTGATTTGAATGTGAATAAGCTCAAGTGTGCTGTTTGACCATCCTTGAGTTATATTTATTTTGAATGTAAATCAAGACACCTCCACCTTTAGTCACTATCTATAATAGTAGATGGTTTAAATGTGTGGAAGGTATTATAGCCTTGCACTGCCAGAGTGCTCTCTGTAGCTTTAAGCCACGTCTCAGTGACTGCACAGATGTCAGCATTCTCTAGGGTGAGGAGAGCTTATAGGGAGTGAAATTTCTTGTTTAGCCTCCTAGCATTGAGCAGTAAATATGTAGATTTTTTTATTTTAATTTACTGTGTCAAAAGTACTTTTAGTTTGGCATTGCATTAAAATAACACTATGGGGGAGGGCACTGTTTGTTAATTTTTGAAATTTGGAGGGGAGAGGTGCAGACCATTCCTGGGAAAGCAGCATGGTCTGTTAACCATCTCCTTCCATGTTGAAAATATTGCACCCCTTTAGAATGACACCAGAAGCTAAGCCAATTATTAGTCCGTAATCTTCTGTTCATATTGTGGCATCATCCTTGGAGAAGGTAAAATGCTGCTCAATGCTAAGCTCATAGGCTCATACCAGCCTGGGACATATATTCCAAGATGTCCATAATGTCTTTTTTACATAGTCTATGGACACATGTCTCAGGTCATTTACACCCACATGGACTATGACTTGAGTCATACTGTTAGTTGTAGTCCAGTGACCTGGGTGCAGGATAATGTGGAGGCTCCTGGCCCCTGATAAGCAATTGATGGTCACTTTCTTCTTACCCAACCTGGTGAAAGGGA
Source organism: Protopterus annectens (assembly GCF_019279795.1). Taxonomy (NCBI): domain Eukaryota; kingdom Metazoa; phylum Chordata; order Ceratodontiformes; family Protopteridae; genus Protopterus; species Protopterus annectens. The sequence continues at coordinate 732,311,334 of NC_056730.1, forward strand.
CATCAGTGCATCTTACAGTGGAGTCTCCAGTGACCAGAATGTTTGAATTTTGGGGTGGCTTGCCTTAAGGGCTTTGAAGTAGAAGCTCTGTTAGATGTTACTATATCTGCTGATGTGGGTGTTTTGAAAGAGTACATTCTGGGCTGCTGAAGGTATTTGTTATGTGTACTTAATCAAGGAGGTCTCTGGGGTTTAGGAAGGTTAGATTTATGTGCCTCAGCATATGTGGGTCTATGTGTCTGCTCTGAACTGTACGTTACGGGTGCCGAGTGTATACTAGTGACAACCTAATTGACATTAGGAGTGCTTTTATGTGAGAGTTTTGCCTCTGGTGACATTGTATGAATACATGTCACATACCTTATCAGTTTAGGAATTAGCTGGTTGTCAGTAAACAAGTGGCAATTTCTGTATTGCCTTAGGATGCCCATGTCCAATAAGCTGGTAAAAGAGATAGTGGGGAAGGTTCATATCCATGGCAACGGATCCTTTTTTATTGATTAGATGGTTGTGGTGAGAACCTATGCCCAAGAATTACTGTTGTGGATGTAGGCTGGCCTCAACATCATTCTGCTTTAGGATAAAAATCTGCCTTCGTTAAGAAGGAATAACTGTAGGCATATAACCATGCTGGCTGCACAAAGCACGCCACAGTTACATGCAGTGTCAGTGGCGCAGCAGGTAGCACATTCTCCTTTGGTGCAGAAAGCTGTGGGTTCTATTCCCACACCAAGGAGATGTATTTCTGACATTTCAGTGCAGCGTAAAGGAGGAGTGCTGCATTCCTGAGTGTCTTCCTTTTGATGAGATGTTAAACAGAGGGCCCACCTGTTTGAGTTGGTGGTAGCTCTGGTGGATGTAAAAGCAATAATGGCGCCTATCAAAAAGAGTAGGTGAAGTTCCCTGATGGCCTAGCCAAACTTCCTGTAGTGGTATAAGTACCATGTTGGGTCTTTTCTAAAAAGAGGTCACTAGCCTAGTGGGTCAACAAAGGATAAATAAAAATAAGAAATTAAGTGCAGGCACTTGGCTGGTAATGTTAGGACTCACTGTAAACTTTGTAAGTAACCACAGCATCTGGGGAACTGGAATTACTTTTACTAGTAAAGTCTGATCTGTAAGTATATATTTTTTTCTGAAGTGGAAATAATTAAAAATGGTTCTAAACAAGATATTTTGGAAATGGATAGCTGGCTTAGGGCACACAACCCTGTGACTATGAGTTCAGATGTGGAAGAGACCTACTCTGGTCACCTAATTAAATGATAAAGGCTGCCAAGGTTTTTAATGTTTTTAAGTGTGCATAGCTGGCACTAACTTGGAAATGCACCCTTTTTTTTGAGGTTTTACAGTTTTAAAAAAAATATGACTAAACTCTGCATCTTGCATTATCCAATCCGCCTATTAAAGACTGTTTGCAGCAGATGGCAGTAACATACATTCCCAGGATTTCCCATAACTCAAGCACCGCCTTCCAAATTCCCATAATGTCCTTTATTTCTGTCTTTTGTACAGATGTCATTTGCCACAGTTTGCTTCTGATGGAAGTTCAACATCTCAAACATGACTAATTTCACAAATGACTCTGTTGGGACATTAAGTACTTCATTCAAAGAGGCATTACAGCAAATGCCTCTTCATTGACCCCTAAAGAGCAAACCGCCAATTACGTGAGCAGCCAAATCAGCAATTTTTTTCCTAGTGGAACAAAATCAGTGATCTGGCCAGAAATGAAACATAACTAACACCTCAAAGTGGGGGGCTTTCACCCCCCACACCCCCTAACTAAATATACCAACTCTGAGATTGCACTACAATGGGGAAAGGGGCAAATTCATGCTGATGGCCAAGTGATTTTTTTGCCCTAGAAAAAAATCGCTTATCTGTCCGTTCGCGTAACTGCCACTTCACTCTTTAAGGGTCAGTGAAGAGGCATTGGCTGTAATGGCTCTTCGATAAGGTAATATAGACCCCATTCTTTTTATCTTGTTAGATTTTGTCAGTTAGCAGTATGATTACTTTTTGTTAATCAAACACATTAGTTAGGCAGCCTTCAGAATTACCAACCCTTTCCTGTACTCCACATCTGACTTTTCATAAGTCCAGCAAATAAAAGTATCAAGATGCTAGTCAGATCCAATCCATTCATCTGCTTGTGTTCCTAGCCTTGACTTCTTCAAATATTTTTCCCATAATTCCCCTGTATTCTCACTAACCTCAGATCTTATTTGCTACTGTAGTGAACAGACAATAATCTGTGCCATAGCTAAGTGCTCCTTCTTTATCCTTATTTTTTCACAGAAACATTTTTCTTGCATTTCAGAATTGAAAATTGGTAATCTTTGTCCACTTCTACTTTAACTGAAGTTGCTATAGTAGTGCTAATCTTGTTTAATTATCCTATTTCTTAAGCCTCATCTCCTTTGTGCAACCAAGCCTGTGGCCTTGCATTTTCAGTCACCTTTATGCAACAAAAAGGGGAGGATTTGCTAGACTAGCTATGTTGTAAGTTTCCTTTTCAAGTTGTTCTGTTTTTATGTTACTTTTATTTTAGCTATTATTGTGTGAGCATTTTGGTAAAAGACTATTTTCAATAGTTCACAATTGTGGAAAAAAGTTTTAAAAGGCATGAAAAATGTTATAAATTTCTACCCCATGGCTTCACTGGTAAAGCTTACTACCCAGACTCTACCACAACTTGCTGTGAGGGAAAGGTTAGATGTTATGTAGTCCTATCTCGCCTACATTCTTCACTTGTGGGTTCGGAGCCGAATGTCTGCTCCGACTTGGCCTATTTACTAGCTCAAAAGTCTTTGATTGGCTGGGCTAAGATGGTATCCCACAATACACTGCTCCACATCCCCAGATCTCGTTTGCCACTTGTAGAGCTCAGACATGGTCTCGACTTGGCTGTGGCTAAATATTGAAAAAATCTATTTCTTGTGGAAAATTTTTCGCTAATTCTTGGCTAAAATAATTGTGTTACTCAGAGTGGTTTAGTGGTGTTGCTGCGTTGTTTTTGTAGAGTGCGAGTGTGTTGTGCATGGTATCCCTTACACCCTCGGGCTAGGCCCGTTTATGTACTTGTCTGGTTAATTTTTCTTACTTTACGTTGAGAACCGTTTTAGTTAGAGGTTCTCCCCTGTGCCTTGTTGTGCTTTTGTGTTCTCTGCTTCTGTGTTAGCGGTTTCCTGCCTCTTTTTTTCGGTAGCGGCTGCTACTAGTTGTTAGAATGTCTAAAGAACAAAAAGAACATAAGCCCTCGGGCTTTAAAAAGTGTACTAAGTGTGCCTATAAAATGTCTATCACAGACGGACACTCGGTCTGTGTTTACTGTCTTGGAGCCATCCACCTTCAGGAGTCATGCAGTTTCTGCCACACCTTTAGTCCTCGGGTGCTCCAAGAGAGGAAAAACAAATTGATTCTAAAGGGACTGCTAAAACCATCCTTTGAGGAGGATTTAGGTTCGGCTCCCAGTCTAAGTCTAAATCCTCCAAATCCAAGAAGAGGTCGCCGGCTCCATCTATTGTTTCGGAGCCACCTTCTAAAATTTCCATTGTGGAATCTGCTTCCTCGGCTCCACTGACTTCGGGGCCGCAGGAGGTAACTGTATCAACTGAGTCTGCGTCCGCTCCAATAATTTTGGAACCGATTCGGAGCCGGTCGCCAAGTTTAAGGCATGCTTCTCCAGATAGGAGGTCTGCTTCTCCATCCATTTCCTCCAAATCCTCCAGGCTTTCCGATTTGGATGTAGATAAGGTGGTGCAGAGGCTCCTACAGTCGCCGGTGTTGGCCAAACCTTTCTCGGCTCTGACCCAGTCTGCGCCGGAGCCAGCTCTGTTGGTTGTACCTGCTATTCCTCCTCCGAGCGCATCCTTGTCGTCGGAGCCGGTAAGTTCCGCTCCGAGGGACGTTCCTGTGCCGGTGTCGATCCCCCAGTGGGGTTTATCGGTGCCAGCATCGACTCCGACCCTGTCGGCTCCGTCCACAGGGTTCGAGACTCTGGTCTCCTCGGTCGGGCCTGAGGGGGATGTCTCGGAGCACCAGTCGATGCTGAACCTTCCCCTTGGCGCCTCGGCTGCGGGTCTCCGGTTCCGGTCATGGCCTTGGAAGGTGGTCGATCCTCCAATTCAAGAGATCCCGCCTTTGAGGCTATGCAGAGTACGCTAGCTAGGTCAGCTACTTCTCTCGGATCGGTCCTTCCGTCCCCTACGACACCGGCGAGAGCTTCTGACATCCACCTATTCTTGGATAGCAGAGCGCAGGGGCCTAAGGATACCCCCATGAGTGGTCCCCTTCTTTCTGAGGGGCCTTCAGAGTCTGTGCCTGAGGAACACCCCAGAAAGAAAGCTTGCAAGAGGAAGCACACAGACTCCCAGGACGAGTCCCTCACTTCCGATACTGACCTCGAGGAGTCGGAGGGGTCCCCTAAGTCTTCCTCTGAGGATGTTTCATTCTCTGATATCCTAGAGATCTTGAAACAAAGAGGAGACTGGCCTTCCAAAGCCCCCTCTGAGGAGGAGTCAGTATTCCTTAAGGCCTTTGGCGCTCAGCCCTCCGCCTCCTGGGTATCTCCACCCTTCGAGCTCCTGGACCTTATTTGTCGAAGGGTGTGGGAAACCCCCGACTCTGTGGAGCTAGTTCCTCGACCCCCCCCCCCAACAAATTTTTGTCTGCCCCCCAAGGGAAAGAATTTGCTGAGTCTTCCTCTTCGGTCCATCCCCCTAACAAGGAGTCTAGGACTATGGATCTGTATGGGAAGCGTACACTGTCTTCAGTGACCTTTACCTTGCGGTCGCTGAATTATTTGTCTCATTTCACGCGGCTCCAGAGAGATCTCCTTAAAGAGTTAGGAGATACTCTAATGGGCAATGTGCCTGAGGCGCTGACTCAGACTGTCAACGCTCAGCTCTCTACCCTCAACTCCATTGCTAACTCGTACATGTGACTGATTTCGTACACGGCCGAGGGAGCTAGTAGGGCGGCTAGTTCAGGGGTGGCCCTCAGGAGGCAAGCCTGGCTACGCCTGTGTCATTTTGCAGAGGCCTTTAAGTCTTCCTTTACTGATGCCCCCTTCGATGGTTCCTCCCTGTTCGGGACCAAAGTCAAAGACACGCTCACCAGGTGCGAGCAAGAGGGAAAGACCTTGTCTGCCGTGGGAGTCCGTTTTTCCCTCCCATCGAGGCCTTATCCCAAGGCTCAGCGAGGAGGAAAGATGTGGTTCAAAAAATCGCAAAGGTCCTTTCCTACCGCACAGGGTGAAACCCCCCCCCCGAGGCAAGGGAAGGGGGGTCGTATTCAGAGAGACGTCACCCCAGAGGGCCCCCGCAATTCGGGGGACTGTGATTCCTTCCGCGGTTCCCCATACTCTCATTCCTGAGGGTGTGCCCGGCTGTGCTTCTCCAGAGCCAGTCGGGGGTCGAATTTCCCAGTATCCGGAAGCCTGGGTCAACATCACCCAGGACAGATGGGTATTGGGGATAATCGCCGGAGGTTACACCATCCCATTTCACTCCACACCTCCTCCCGTCAAAAGGATCCCAGACGTTCCACCCAGTCAAAGGGGTCAGGCAGCAACAGAGGTTTCTCAGCTGCTAGAAAAAGGAGTCATCCAACCAGTCCCCCCAGACCAGATCGGATTAGGGACTTACTCGAGATTCTTTTTGGTGCCGAAAAGAACGAGGGACCTGAGACCCATTTTGGATCTCAGCCGACTCGATCATTATGTACACAAGTCCAAATTCTGGATGGTCACGCTACAATCGATTCTCCCGTTATTGGGAAAGGACATATGGATGTGCTCCATCAACCTGAAGGATGTTATTACCACATCAGAATGGACAGAGCATCCAGATGTCATCTACGCTTCTGGCTGGGAGCCAGGCACTTCCAGTTTCGAGCCCTGCCCTTTGGTCTCACCACAGCCCCCAGGGTGTTCACCCAAGTGCATGGCAGTGGTGACGGCTCACTTGAGACGTCAAGGATTCCAGGTGTTTCCTTACCTGGACGACTGGCTCCTATCCGCCCCCACCAAGCATCTACTTCTTCAAAACAGAGATATTGTTATCGATCTTTGTCACCAGTTAGGCATCACAATAAACTGGAAAAAATCTGCCTTGCTACCCTCACAGCATGTCTCATTTATAGGAGCAGAGTTGGACACTATTTGGTTGAGAGCGTTCCTACCTATGGAGAGGATCACAGGGTTACAACGAAAGGTTCGGATGATGATGCCTCTGGCACGCGTGAGGGCAAGACTAGTGCTTCAGTTACTGGAGACAATGGCATCCACTATCATTATGGTCCCGTTAGCGAGGTTGCATATGAGGATCCTACAATGGCTCCTATTCGCCCAGTGGTCCTTTCAAAGACTACCACTATCCCATCCGATATTAATCACAGGCAAATGCAAGCAGGACCTCAGTTGGTGGCTATGCACCAACAATTTAGGCGTAGGGGAAACCCTTTGTTTCACCCAAACCGCTGGCCACAGTGACCACGGACGCCTCCCGGATAGGGTGGGGGGGGGGCATTATCTCGGCAGGATGGTCCAAGGCACGTGGCAGAAGCACGAGATAGACTTGCACATAAATGTCCTGGAGATGAGGGCAGTGCTCCTAGCGTTGCAGGCGCTTCAAGATGTCCTCCCCATAGGGACTATTGCAATACACTCAGACAATATGTCAGTAGTGTGGTATCTCAACAAACAAGGAGGAACCAAATCGTACCCACTATGCAGGGAGACCATGAGAGTGTGGAATTGGGTGATAGCTTCCCAGTGGGCCTTGGTGGCAATGCACATCCCGGGGAAAACCAATGTGATCGCAGACAGGCTAAGCAGGGTGATCCTCATACCCTACGAGTGGTCCCTGAACCGCCAAGTGGCGGACAGCATATTCAGCAAATGGGGTCAGCCTTGCTGCGACCTGTTTGCCAGTCCTCTCAATGCGAAATGCAGAGACTACTTCTCGCTGATCCCCCCACCGGGGGGATCTCCAAGGGACGCTCTGGCGCACAATTGGCCCACGGGTCTGCTGTATGCTTTCCCACCATTACCCCTCATCTCGAGGGTGATCCAGAAAGCGCTATCCTTGGGAAGCGGATTGATTCTGATCGCGCCACACTGGCATCGACAAGTATGGTTCCCCTTCATTCAACCTTACATCGTGGATGCTCCTTGGACTCTGGACCCTCGTCCAGACTTGCTGACACATACGGCGGGACAGTTCCACTCTTCCCTGGAGACCCTCCGGCTGACCGCCTGGCTACTCCACTTCCATCCGTAGTCAGGTGTAATGATTTTTCTCCTGATGTAGTCCATATTCTTTCGTCCTCTCATAAGCCGTCCACTAGGAAGGTCTACTCTAGCAAGTGGAAAAGGTTTTCGGTATAGACCCAGTCAAAAGGTATTGACCCCTACACGGCTCCCATTGACTCTGTTTTGGAATTTTTGTCTCATTTATTCTACCAAGGGTCTGCCTCAGCCACTATCAAAGTTCAGCTAGTAGCTATTTCTAATTATCATGTGGCTTATGAACCTAGCTTAATGGCGCACAGGCTGTGTAGAGCATTCATGAAAGGTATTCTTCTCCTTCGTCCCCCTGTATCTCAACCCATTATGTCCTGGGACCTCAATTTTGTTCTGCAGGCCCTCACTCTCCCACCCTTCAAGCCCGTGGCTTCCTGCGATTTAAAGTTTCTTACATGGAAATCTGCCTTCCTGATAGCTATTACATCGGCCAGAAGAGTATCAGAACTCCAGGCCCTATCAGTCAAGCCCCCATATTTGGTATTCCATAAAGATAGGGTCTCTCTCAGACCAAACCCGTCCTTTCTTCCCAAGGTGGCTTCCTTATCTAATATTAATCAGTCCATAGAGCTGCCGATCTTCTTCCCCAACTTCTCTAATAAGGCAGAGTACCAGTTTCACCTGTTGGATGTTCATAGGCAACTACGCTTTTATCTACACAGGACTAAAGATTGGCGGAAGTCAGGCCAGCTCTTCGTTTCGTTCTCAGAAAATCGCTTGGGGTCTGCGGTCTCCAAGGTCACCATTTCTAGGTGGATAGCTGGTTGCATCTCTTTTATTTACCAGGCAGGGGGAAAGAGCCTGCCTTTTCTAGTCAGAGCACATTCTACCAGAGCAGTTTCCACTTCCACAGCCTTTCAAGCTAGGTTATCGATGGATGATATATGTGCGGCTGCAACATGGGCTTCTCCTCATACATTTGTTTGCCATTACAAATTGGATGTGGTGTCCAGGGGCAGGTCATCTTTTGGCTCCACAGTGCTCAGGAGTATTTTCCATTGAGCCACTCAGGATGTAGGTGCTAGGGACGCTGTCCCACAAGTGAAGAATGTAGGCGAGATAGGACTACATAGCATCAATTAGTTATGTACTCACCATAACGCTAGATATATGTAGTCCATCTCACCTCACATTCTTCATTACCCACCCACCGTCCCCCACGCCTGGAGGATTTGGAGTATCTCCTTGTATATCTCATGTTACTAGTCCCTTTGGATAATTTGTTGGACCTCGTTGTCATGAGTATGTGTTTACGTTTGAGCGATAGATATGATTTTTCTGTTGGCAGCAAGCTAGATCTGGGGATGTGGAGCAGTGTATTGGGGGATACCATCTTAGACCAACCAATCAAAGACTTTCGAGCTAGTAAATAGGCCGAGTCGGAGCAGACATTTGGCTCCGAACCCACAAGTGAAGAATGTGAGGCGAGATGGACTACATACATCTAACATTATGGTGAGTACATAACTAATTGTTTGCTTTTGCTTTCTTGTATTTTGTATTACTTTATTGCCTTCTTCTGTTTTGTATGCTGTGATTTGTTTTCTTTATACTGTGTTTTACGTGTATTCTACTTTTAACTGCATATTAAAACTAGGAAGGAGACCACAGCTGTGTCTCTTGTGGGTCACACAGGAGTTAGAACAGGTCAATTGAGGTTAATTATCTGTGAACTGAGGGTTAATTATCTGTGAACCGAGGATGGAGCTAGGAACTAAACCTTTTATTTAAGTGGTAAAATAAAACATTTCAGAGCTTTACTGGAAAAGCTCACCCAGGCTCTAATACAACTTGCTGTGAGGGAAAGGTTAGTTTGCCTTTGCTTTCTTGTATTTTCTATTATTTCATTGCCTTTTTCTATTTTGTATACTGTGATTTGTTTTCTTTACACCATGTTTCACTTGTATTCTGCTTTTTATTGCATATTAAAACTAGGAAAGAGACCACAGCCATGTCTCTTGCGAGTTGCACAGAATTTTTTCCCACCCTGATGCTGTTGTGTTCTTAAACACAACTGTCTTTGTAGTTGTCTGCCCCTTATGTTAGTCTAACCACATATCTGCTTTCCTATCCCCTTTCACTGGCTGTTGTGAGTAAGGGCAAAATTATCAATGTGAAGTTGTTCAATCTCACCGTTCATTCTTTACTGATGGGTTCGGAGGCGATCCATCGGCTCCGACATGGTCATTAGCAAAGCCCAAGGTTTACCAGTAGCTTGAGACCAAGCCCCTTATCCCATGATGCACTGCTGGATTTACCTCCGATCTAGTTTGTTGCGGCACGGATCTCAGTGGTTCCAGTTCGCTCTAGCCTTTTTTCGATATAAAAATTGCTTTTTGCAAGTTTTTCAATTCTTCTTTACCATTTAGAGATAGATTAGATATATATTAAGCTCCTGTAGTTGTCTCTTTAGCCCTATTCCCTTGGTGCTTCATTGTTTAGCATATTTGTAGCAGCCTCGTGTTGGGCCTAGTTATTCAGATATATATGTGTGTGTGTGTGTATATATATATATATATATATATATATATATCTATAGAGAGAGAGATTATATATATAGTGTATGTTATATTTTTCATAGTGTATATATAGAGAGAGAGATTATAGATATATATATATATATATATATATATATATATATATAGATATATATATATATATGTATATATATATATATATATATATATATATATATATATGTATATATATATATATATATATATATATATATATATATATATATATAGATATATATATATATATATATATATAGAGTGAGATATATAATATAGACTGATGCTATATATATATATATATATATATATATATCTATATATCTATATATATATATATATATATATATATATATATATATATATATATCTATAGAGAGAGAGAGAGATTTTATATATATATATATATATATATATATATATATATATATATATATATTTATAGTGTGTTATATTTTTTATAGTGTAGATAGTGTGCTGTTGCATACTAAGTAGAGGTGGCCACTTTTTTCCCGAGCCATTGTTAGAGTGTGTTACATTTTTATAAGTATTATTTTGAGCCTAAGGATAATTGTAACTTTTAGGCTGTATTAAACTGTTGGCGCCGTTTTTCTCTGGGCCATTGTTAGAGTGTGTTTGTTATTTAGGTGTATTGCTTATATAGTTAAGCATAGTTCCTGATTAATATGCCTGAGGAAAAAGACAAGCACCCAAAGTCTGGATTCAATGTCCAGAGTGCGGACAAATGATGTCTCTCACTGATGGGCACGTTCAGTGTATGTATTGTTTGGGTGCGGTGCACTTGCAGGAGTCGTGCAGCATTTGCCATTCCTTTTCTTCAGGGTTCTTTTAGAGAGGAAAAGGAAGCTTGTGGATCGAGGTTTGCTGAAGCATCCTATTGTTGAAGCTTGACTGACCAGGATGGGGCCAGCAAGTCCTCTATATCTTCAAAATCCTCGACCGACTTCAAGGCATCTAAAGACTCGAAAAAGTCTAAGAAAGTGGAGGATTCTGGGACTTTGGCTCCACAGCCCTCTGAGCCCAGTGTCTCTTCATTTTGGAGCCGGCCCACAGTTTTGGAACCGATCTCTGAGAGACCTGTATCTCCACTCCTCCAATCTGCACCTTCGGTGCACTCCTCTAGATCTTCTTTCAGTCTCTCGGATTTGGATATGGGCCAATTGGTGCAGAAGCTCTTACAGGCACTAGGCCTTGCTAAGTTGTTGTCAGCTCCGACCCCAGCGTCAGAACCGAAGACCACCATCCCGGATTTGACTGCTCCTCCTCCGAGCCGTACCGGACCTTTGGAGCCGGAGGGGGCCGATCTGCCGATTGTGGAGCTGAGACCTGCTCTGGTGTCATTGGTTCCATTTACTCTGACGTCCTCAGCCCCAACCGGGGACTCTAAGGGCCGACACTCTCCTATCGGGTCCGGGGAGGTTAGTTGCACCGACTTGTTGGTGCTGACTCTTCCTCTCGGGGCCTTGCTCAGATGAGCTCGGCTCCTACCTCCGGCCCTGAGCCCACGGCCTCGGTGCGGGAGGAGCTGGCAGTTCCTTTGGGTCTGTCGACTCCTTCTCATCGGAGCCATGATGCTTTAGAAGCCATGAGGAGAGCCTTGTCCCCAAAGACATCCTCGACACCAGGTCTGGCTTCTTCTTCCCCCAAAGCGCCTGTGTCCACTTCTGCTTCCATCGTCCAGGCCAAGCGTAGAGACCCTGAGCCTCAGGTAGCCCCACAGAGTGCCCATTGCTCTTCCGAGACCTCCCCAGCGGCTCCCACTGCGGAGGTCCCCAGGAAGAGATTGTATAAGAGGAGACACTTGGACTCCCCACAGGAGTCGTTGACATCTGACACTGACTTAGATGAGTCAGAAGGGTCCCCACGATCCCCCTCTGAGGATATCTCTTTTGTGAAGATACTCTAGATCCTTAGGCAGAGGGGAGATTGGCAGTCCAAAAGCCGTACTGAGGATGAGTCAATTCTCCTGAAGGCTTTTGGGTCTCTTCCACCTCTTGGGTGTCTCCGCCCTTCGATGAGCTCATGCAGCTGGTCTCTCGGAGGGCGTGGGAGTCACTGAAGCCCATGGAACCTGTCCCTCAGAGGCCTAAGAAGTTCATTTCTGCCCCCGTAGATAAAGACTTTTTGTCCAAAGGAGTCCCTGTTGTTGCCATGGTGGTGGCGGTGGCCACCAAGAAGGAAATATCTTAGATTTCCTTGTTGATCCATCCTCCTAACAGAGTCCAGAATCATGAGTCGATATGGGAAACGCATGTTTAGTTCAGCGACTTTTACACTCCAATCCCTGAACTGTTTGACCCACTTCACCAGACTGCAAAGAGATCTCCTTAAGGAGTTGGGAGATGCTCTTCAGGGTACTGTAGCTGCAGGGACTTCCGACAAAGTTGCCGCCCAGCTTGCTACCCTAAATTCCATCGTGAACTCATCCATGTGTCTCATATCATATGCAGCTGATGGTACGAGTAGGGCAGCAGGTACAGGAGTCACTCTATGGTGACATTCCTGGATGCGCTTGTGTTCCTTCACGGAGCCCTTCAAGTCTTCATTTGTCAACACCCCTTTTGATGGCTCATCTCTCTCTGGGCCCAAAGTGAAGGAAACCCTCACCAGGTGTGAGCAGGAGGGAAAGACTCTGTATGCCGTCGGAGTCCGTTTTTACACCCCTACTCGGCCTTACCCCAAAGGCCAACAGGGAGGGAAAATGTGGTTCCGAAAAGTCCAAGGAGCCTTTCAGGACACACATGGTCAACCCCCCTCTAGGGGCAGAGAAGGGAGTAACAATGGAAGATGTCACCCTCGCGGCAGAGGGGGTCCGCAACACCAGGGTGACAGATCACTTCTCTGGTCAACCCTATCAGCGCTCCTGAAGGGAGACCCGACTGTCCTGCTCTGGAGGCAGTCGGAGGTCGCTTGTCTTTGTACCCAGACGCCTGGCAAGACATAAACGACAGCTGGGTACAAAGTATTATTTCCAAAGGGTATTTCATACCGTTCTTCACCCCACCCACTCCCCCAAGGAGAATCCTGGATGTTCCACCCAGTTACAGGGAACACGCAACTATAGAGGTCCGCAAGTTGCTAGAAAAAGAGTCATCCAGCCAGTCCCAGCAGACCAAATAGGATCCGGAACTTACTCAAGATTTTTTTTTTAGTTCCAAAGAAAACAGGGGACTGGAGACCTATTTTGGACCTCAGCAGGCTCAACCATTTTGTAAAGAAAGAGAAGTTCTGGATGGTCATGGTACAGTCTATACTTCCCTTTTTAGGGAGACACTATTGGATGTGCTGAATGGATCTCAAGGATGCGTATTACCACATAAAAGTGGCCAGGCCATCCAGAGATCACATGGTTTTCCGGCTGGGAGCCAATCATTATCAGTTTCGAGCCCTGCCCTTTGCTCTCACTACAGCCCCCCAGAGTGTTCACCAAATGCATGGCAGTGGTCACAGCTCACCTGAGGCATCTAGGATTCCAGGTGTCTCTGTACCTGGATAATTGTCTCCTTACCTCCACCACCAGGCATCAACTTATTCAGGCAAGTGAATACACTGACACTCTGCCATTACTTAGGCATTACAATCAATTCAGAAAAATCTGCCTTGTCGCCATCGCAGCATATAGTCTTTATAGGGGCAGAGTTAGACACCTCAACCACCACTCTACAACTACCAATCGAGAGGGTCTTTCTTCTTCGCCAGCATGTCAGTTCATTAGTGTCGAAGGACAGAGCACCAACCGCAGAAGTCTTAAAAGTATTAGGTTTGATGACTGCAGCGATCTTGGCCATACCCTTAGCAAGGATGCATATGCGGATTCTTCAGTGGCTGCTGCTCACCCAATGCTCCCATCAGGAACTTCCAATGAGTCATATGATTTTGATTACAAACTCTTGCAAGAGAGATCTCCAGTAGTGGTTGACGTCTCTTCATGTAACCATAGGACGTCCCTCTGTTCTACCCCCTCCAGTAGCCACTGTGACCACGGACGCTTCCCTTTTAGGGTGGGGGGGAGGCATTTTCAGGGAATGACTACCCAAGGCACATGGACAGATCGAGTCACATCTGCATATTAATGTTCTGGAGATGAGAGCAGTACTTCTGGCGTTGCAGTACTTTGAGGACTCTCTTCTTCTAGGGACGATTGCAAGTCAGACAGACAATATGTCAGTAATCTGGTACTTGAACAAGCAAGGCGGGACCAAGTCTTAACCCCTTTGCTGAGAAGCCCTCAGAGTTTGGCAGTGGGCTGTCTCCTCCCAGTGCTTTCTTTTGGCAACGCACATCCTTGGGAGATCCAACGTGATAGCAGACAAACTGAGCAGGGCAATTTTGTTGTCACACGAGTGGTCCCTCAAACAAGAGATTGAGGACAGGATTTTCCGCAAATGGGGCCAACCTTGCTGCGATCTTTTTGCCAGTCACATCAACATGAAATGCAGAAGCTAATTTGCCCTGATTCCCCCTCCGGGAGAGCCTCCAAGAGACGCACTCGTACATGATTGGCCCCCGGGTCTCCTCTATGCATTCCCTCCAATCCCTCTAATACCCAGACTTCTACAGAAAGCAATGTTGCTGGGAAGGACTATGATCCTCATAGCCCCTCATTGGCCTCGGCAGATTTGGTTCCCATTTCTTCATCATCATCTATTGGAGGATCCATGGATTCTGGACCCAGTTCCAGACCTTCTGAAACATCCGCTGGGAGACCTCCATCCTTCATTGCAGTCACTGAAGCTCACAGCTTGGCTGCTCCAGTTCCCCTCATAGCCAGGCTTCTTGATCTTTCTGATGAGACAAGACAGATCCACTTGTCGTCCCATAAGCCGTCCACCAGAAGAATATATCTTAGTAAGTGGAAGAGATTTTCCATATGGTTTTCTAAGCAGAACATTGATCCTTATCAAGCTCCTTTAACATCCATTTTAGAATTCTTGACTATGATTTTTAATAAAGGAGCTGCAGCTGCTACAGTTCGGGTCCAGTTGGCTGCTATATCTAACTTTCATCTCAGAGTGGATGGGCTAAACATAATGTCCCACAAGTTGTCCAAGGCTTTTCTCAAAGGAACTTTCCACATGAGGCCTCCAGTAAAAATCCTTATTCTCCTTGGAATCTAAACTATATGCTGTCTCACATAATTCTTCCCCCATTTGAACCAGCATCATCTTGTGATCTCAAATTTTTATCATGGAAAACCGTATATCTGGTGGCTATTACTTCTGCCCGCAGTGTGTCAGAACTTCGAGCCTGATCTGTCAGCCCTCCTTATTTGATTTTTCATGCTGATAGAGTATCGCTTAGGACAAACCCCTCTTTTTTACCCAAACTTTGTTCGGAATCCAATATCAACCAAGTCATTGAGTTGCCAGTCTTCTTCCCTAACCATTCCAAGAAATTGGAGTACATGCTGCACAAACTTTATGTACACAGATAGCTCCGATATTATTTGGACAGAACAAAAGAAGTTAGAAAATCAGACCAGCTCTTTGTGTCCTTTTCTGAAGCCAGAAAAGGTAGACCAGTGGCTTAAACAACGCTTTCTAAATGGCTATCTGATTGTATCACTTTTGTTTATTCAGCAGCTAATATGCCCTTACTGCACAACATTAAAGCTCATTCTACCAGAGCAGTTTCTACGTCTTCTACATTTCAAGCCAAATTGCCCCTTGATAACATTTGTGTTGCAGCCACTTGGTCTAAACCTCATACCGTTATCACTCATTACAAAGTTGATAAGGCCTCCAGGGACAGGGCTTCCTTTGGGTCTACAGTCCGGAAGAATGTACTCCCATGAGCCACCCGAGATTGAGGGTGCTAGGGACGCTACCCATCAGTGAAGAATGAATGGCGAGATTGAACAATTTCACATTAAGAAGTTATGTACTCACCATAACGTTCCATGTGAGTTGTTCCATCTCGCCGTCATTTTTGCGTCCCTCCCTCCATCCCCCACCTGGCTGATAATTGACCTAGAGGCTGGTCTTATCCTGGTTATTCAATCCTTCTTTTCTCTTGAGAAAGTAGTGCTCTTACAGGGATATGGTACACGCAGCAAGCAAGATCTGAGGTAAATCCAGCAGTGCATCATGGGATAAGGAGCTTGGTCTCGAGCTACTGGTAAACCTTGAGCTTTGCCAACGGCCGTGTCGGAGCTGATTGATCAGCTCCGAACCCATCAGTGAAGAATGGCGGCGAGATGGAACAACTCACATGGAACGTTATGGTGAGTGCATAACTTCTTATTTTGTGAAATCACTCCCCTTCAAGTATTTAAATTTATTGGCCATCCTACTGTATTCCATAGAACCAGAATACAAAGTGCCCACCCCTTTTTAATCTGTCTTGCTGTTTTAAAATTAGCGGCTCTTCACTTAGACAGCTAAAGTTTAAGTTATCCCCCTCTTCCATATCCAACTGCTTAGTGTACACCACAGTGCTTAGGATATTAATCCTTTTTTTTCCGTCTTGCCTTTAAAATCTGCAATATCTATAACAAGACCACCAATTATTGGAAAGCCCGCATTCTGCCTGTCAGTAATCTTCTTGGGATTAGTGCTTCTGTTTTGCTCCTGGTGAGAGAAGGAGCACAGGAACATTATTTCCTGGAGACTGCTGATCACCAGAAAGCCTAATAACTGCTTCATAGGTGACAGCTTAGAATGTGTGCTTATGTTCTGCTCCTGGTGAGAGAAGGGGCAGAGTGCATTGATTCCTAACTGTTTCTGGTTGAACATTGAGTGTCTGTGCTTGATGTGCCTGATTTGTCTGGTTGTTGTTCAAGGCATCTAGCAGGAAAAGACTGCAACAAGCCTACAGACCCTTGCATCATCTGGGGCAAGACTTTGAATCACCAAACAGCCTGTGGCCTGCTTCTCATCTTGGGATTTGTGCTAATGTTTTGCTTCTGGTGAGAGAAGAAGTAAAGGAGTATTGTATCCGAGCAGAGTGAAGCTGTGGTGAGCTATTCATGTGACTCCCCTCTTCTCATCATTCTTGACAAGCTAATTCTTTGTTTTTAGTAAGTACTGCTTGGTTTGTTTCCAACTTCAGATTATCTGCCTAAATACTTCATCCTTAAATGTTCAGCATCAACTTATGAATTTCCCCTGAAGTGTTTGGCAGTGCCCTGTAAGGCTATGAATTTGCCCACTATCTCTGTTACCAGCGTGGTAGATATGGTCATCCAGTGACAGTGTAGAAATTGTCTCATGTTTACTGACAAGCCAGTTAATTCTCAAACAAACTGTTATGGTATGTGAGAGATGTTTTTACACAATGTTACTGGAGGCAAAGCTCTCACATAAAAGTACTAATAATGTGAATAAGGTTGTAAGTAGAACACATGCTGCACCCATCGCACACAATTCAAAGCAGACGTATAGACCCACATATGCTGAGGCACTTAAATGTAACCTCCCTAAACCCCAAAGAGCTCCTAGACTTAGTACACATAGCAAATAACTTCAGCTGCCCAAAATTCACACTTTCAAAACAACACCCACATTATCACATACAACCATATCTCATGGACCGTCTACTTCTAAGCCCATAAGGCAAGCAACCTTACAATCCAGCATTCTGGTCATTGGAGACTCCATCATGAGATGCAGTGATGTTCCTCTCACAAGGCTGAGGTAAGGAGAGAGTCACTGTCAGCTGCTTATCAGGGGTTAGGATCATCCATATTACACACACACTCAGGTCATTGAACCACAAGTACCAGTATGACTCAGTCATAGTCTATGTAGGTGTAAAGAACCAGATGTACCTCCCTAGACTATATGAAGAGAAACATCATGGAGCTGTCAGAATGTGTCCCAGGCTGGTATAAGCCTAGCACTGATCCGCATTTTACTTTTCCAAGGATGATGCCACAATATGAACAAAAGATGAGTGACTTTTATAAATGGCTTAGTTTCTGGTGTCATTCTAAGGGGGTGCAGTATTTATCAGCATGGAAGGAAAGGGTCAACAGACCATGCTGCTTTGTTCAGGGATGGTCTGCACTTCTCCCCTCTAGGTTTTCGAATATTAGTTAAAACATTGTCTTTTCTCCATAATGCTTATTTTAGGCAATGTCAAACTTAAAGTACTTCCACCATAGCAAATAAAAAACAAAAAAATAACTGCTCAATGCTGGGAGTGTAAACAAAAACTCCACTCCCTAGAAGGTCCCCTTCTGTGGTCCAAGAAACCCATGCTATGTATTTAAACTTATTGGAAACGGTCGCCATCTAACCCAATACCATATTCATGGGCAACCTTAATTACCCCTCTGTTAACTGGGAATCCCATACGACACCAAACGTACAGATACAGAGATTCCTGGATTTTGTAAACACAAACTCCCTGGACCAGATTGTTAGTGCACCAACCAGGGGTGCAACCATACTGGATCTAGTCCTCACTAATGTGGGAGAGTGCTGCATACCCCCAGTGTAATCTTTTCCCTGGTAAGGTCAGAATACAAAATTGTCTCCTTTGAAGTTCATAGGGTGGTACTAGGCTATCGGCCCTAGGGCCTATACAAGCCTAGCCGTAAAAATTCCCTGGCTATTTCTTCCCACACTATTTACTTCCCTGGACCCCTGTCTAGCAGGGTGACTGACGTGATCCCCGGGGTGAATTTCCTTTCTCCCATCCAATCATCAAGGTTCCTTTTGAAGAGGGCCAAAGAGGCGCTCTGCTTGACATGTATGGGCAGTCTATTCCAGAGTCTGGGGAGTCGCTGGGTCAGGAACCTATACCTCCAGTGTGTTGTGTTTATTGTGATGACAATGTTTGATCCCTGGAGCATGTGGCTCTGAGGGATTGAGATTTCTTTAAGTGTAGTATGTCCAACAGCTGTAGGTTTGACATGGCCTTGTATGTTAAGCAGAGATCGTCTCTGAGTAGACGATATGCGACAGAGTATAGCTGGAGTTTTTTAAGGCGGTCAGCGTAGGGCATCTGCTTTAGGCCTCTGATTCTTTTAGTGAGGTATTTCTGCGGCCTTTCCAGTTGTTGCAGATGTCTTGAGAAGTGCAAACCAAATGGGGCATTGTATTCTATAATGGGTCTAATGAGGGATGAGTACAGTGGGACAGTGACCTCCTTTTTTCTGGATGAAAAGCCCCTAGTGATGGTGTGCCACATAGAAGGATTTCCTGACTGTTGTGGCGATGTGGTTATCGAAGATGAGACCACTGTCCACCTGGGTCCGTAAGTCTCTTATCACATTTTTGGTATTTAGTGTACTGCCACCTATGCGGTAATTCACGGGTACATGTTTTTTTTCCCAAAGAGAATAACTATACATTTCTTGGAATTGAGCTTGAACCCATTGTTCTGGCACCAAGCATCTGTTTCTGTAAGGCCCTTTTGTAGAGTATCCACATCATTTGGGGATTCAGTAATGGCTCTCAGTTTGCAGTCATCTGCGAACTTTGTTAGCCAGAGTCCCTTAGTGTTGGCCTGTACTTCAGACAAGTAAATGCCAAACAAGAGCGGTCCCAGGACTGAACCCTGAGGTACTCCACTTGTCACTTGTCTGGAGCTGGATTTGGAGTCGACTACTTTTACAGTGTGGGTTCTGTCAGTAAGCCAGTTGGCAACCCATCGAGTGACGTAGGGATTAATGCCCAGCGTAGTAAGTCTATCTATGATTCCAGAGTGGGGGATGGTGTCAAAGGCCTTGGCGAGGTCCAGATAGGCTGACCCTGAGGTAATTTCTCAAGGATCAAAAGGGAGTAAAGCAACCTCTGTTAAGAATCCCACCCCCTCGGATTCCCGAGCATTGGACAGATGGGGTAAAAAAAGTATACACCTCAGCTACTCTTGCTGTCAGGGCACTAAATTGTCAGTTCCACATGCTGAAATATCAGCAGCATACCTTGGAACTCCTTAAACAAAAAATGTCTTCCTTTCCTGCTTGGGCAGAATCTAAAGATTTAGAAGAATTAATGCATTCTGCAAGCCAAGTAACTAAACACATTTTGCACTGTGGTTTTGACGCCCTAGAAGCTTCTTGCAGGGCAGCACTTACTGGATTTGTCATTAGAAGACATGCATGGCTTAAAGAACATCCCCTGCCAGACCATGTCACATCTAAATTGTTGGATGCCCCCTTGCACAAACATAACTTATTTGGCACGAAGGCAGAAGAGGTCTTAAAGATGGAAGAAAAAACAAAATCTATGCAAACAGTTAAAGATTTCTTACAGGTCCAGCCCCCTAGGTTCAGCAGACATTGTCCCTCCAAGCACTGGTCCTTTCCTGCTCCGAGTAAATAGGCCTAGCCCTGGACCCGTGGAAGCAGACCCCCCAGACAGAAGCCCCAGGGAATGCAGAGATCTAAGCAGTGGACTACCTCCACTTCAAAACCAGGGAGTTCTAAGCCACCCCCTTATGGTAAGAACTCACAATGACTCACCTCCTCCTGACCTCCCCTCTGCCCACCTTCACTTACCTTTAGGAGGAAACCTCTCCTTTCAATCAAGCACCTGGGCCACCATTACCAAGGAACAATGGGATGTTCTTCGTGTTTCACTGTTGCAGTCATTACATTTGGGTTATCTGCTTGCAGGTAGCCCTCAGTCAGCCTGATTAACAAAGTCTTGGGTCCTGTGTCAGTTGCTGTCTCTTCTTCCATGACGCCAGGTCATCAGGGGTGTAAAACATGCAGCCGACGCCATTATACCAGTCTTTCTTGCTGTGCGGTGCCCGAAGCAGAAGCAGTTCGTAAGTGCCAGCCGGCCGACTCCTGAAATTTTCATTTTCGAGTTTCAGACCCGAAGTCTTCAACTAAAGCTAAGTACCCCATTGGGGAAACTTTTTCTTGCTCCTTACCAATGTCAGTAAAAGTTAATAATTGCATTACTTGTGGAAAGCAAATACCTCATAAAGATTTTCATTCGTACTGTATTCCTTGCCTAGGCCCTGACCACGACGTACCTTGCTGTCGGTTTTGTGCTTTATTTAATCTGCGCACTATCCGTCGTCTGTATATTTTTGCCTCTAAATATTTCGGTTGTCGATTTAATTATTCAGAAATGTCATCGGTTAGCCATCCGACTACCGAGATTCCGAAAAAACACAAAGATAAAGACAGAGACAAGCCGCCAAGGTCCAAAACTGCCGACAACGCTTCTCCAAAGCCAGTCGCCGGTACTCGGTGAGATGCTTTCGCAGCCCCTGACACCCACTACCTCTGATTCGCAGGCCTCTACTGAGACCCATTTGGAGTCCGGTATGCCGCGAGATGCTTCAACTATGGAACCCGTGGATGTCCCTACCTTGGATGGGTCCGGAGCCGCTGTGCAGGCACCGGCTTCTGAGGGTGTTTTGTATATTAAACTGACGCCATCTTCTTTACTTAGGCCTTAATCTCGATCCATGCCTAAAAAACTGATGCCCAGGCCACATGCTCGGGCCTCTATGCCTAAAAACAAAACAAATGATAAGAATGATTGAAGATCTAATAACTCTAATCAGGGGTAGCCAACACTCCCCTTCTAAGAGGCCTAGGACGGAAGTTGATTATGAATCTTCTGATCAGGGTTCTACTTTTTCTGATTCTTCTGATCTTCTTCTGACAGCAACCGACGCAGGACCCAAGACTTTGTTAATCAGGTCGACTGAAGGCTACCTGCAAGCAGATAACCCAAATGTAATGACTGCAACAGTGAATGCACTTGAACATCTACATTTATGATGTGTACACAACTGTACTTACTGAACATTGTGTTTCAGGGTTACAAATTCTCCTTCCACAGCCTTCCAACTCCAAAGGGTTCCCAGATCTACCACCAAGTCAGTGGGCAGAGGCTGAAAAGCAAATCCATTCCCTGCTCTCCATGAGGGCAGTAGAACACGTTCCTGCAGAACAGATAGGCCAAGGCTTCTACTCCAGACTTTTTCTGGTTCCCAGAAAAGAGGGCCCCTGGCGACCCATCCTCGATCTATCCATTCTAAACACCTTCCTGGTGATCCCAAAATTCAAAATGCTCACCCTCCTGCAGCTGCTACTCATGCTCTCCAAGGACGCTTGGCTAGCCACCCTAGATCTAAAAGATGCCTACCTTCACATTCCTATCAGGGAATCCTGCAGGAGATATCTCTGCTTTAAGGCAGGATCTCAACACTTTCAGTTCTCTGCGCTTCCCTTTGGCTTATCTACTGCTCCCAGAGTTTTCACAAAATGTCTGGCTGTAGCCATTGCCTTTTGCAGACAAAGAAATATTCAAATTTACCCATACTTAGATGACTGCCTTATTCAGGCAGCCAGCCAGAAAAAGCTGCTCAAGCACCTGGCCTTTGTGTACCCTAGGGAGGTTAGTAGGGTCTTTACAATCAGTGAAAAGAAATCCAACAGATCTCCACCCAAAGTATAATCTTCATGGGAGCAAGTCTGGACACAGCATCCCAGATGGAATGCCTTACAACAGAGAAACAAATTTTCCTGACAGCCTACTTCTCTCAACTGGCCACCAGGCCCCAGCTACCTGCAAGGAAGATCCTACAAGCTTTGGGGTTCATGGCATCTTGCATGCTATTCATTCCATATGCCAGACTGCATATGAGGAAACTTCAGTGGTACCTAAAGAGCCTTTGGTGTCAACACTCTGAAGACCTGGAAACTCTTCTGCCTATAATTCCTTGCCTCAGAAAGGAATTTCTTTGGTGGGCAACAGCATGCTCCCACAACACTGCCCTTCTCCTCACCCCCCGCCACCCACACCCTCACCACAGATGCATCAGACTACGCTTAGGATGCACACCTGGACGGCAGGTGCATATAGGGCCAATGGAGCCCACAACAAATCCCCCTGCACATTAGTCAAAAAGAGATGATGGCTGTGCAGCACGTCTTGATAGCTTTCAAACTCCTTCTTTCTCCAGGGGTTCTCCTGATAAAAACAGACAACACCACTGTGATGTGGTACATCAACAAGCATGGAGGGACTAACTCCTACCCTCTATGCAGGCTGGCCATGACCCTTTGGCTCACAGCATCTTCCATGCAACTGCACCTGTTAGCACAATTCCTACCAGGCTCTCTCAACTCCCTGGCAGATCAATTGAGCAGAAACCTTCTGAACCCACACGAGTGGCAGCTCAACAGAAGTGCCTTCACCCTAATAACTCAGAAATGGGGAACCTAGACCGTTGACCTTTTTGCCTCCCACACCCAACCATTAGCTCAGCAAATTCTGCACCAGGGAGCATCACTGCATGGCTTGGAAAGTGGATGCCCTGTCCTTCCCCTGGGTCATTCTCTCGGTCTGTGCTTTTCCTCCCCTTCCTCTCATACCCAGGGTACTGCTCAAAATAGAGGAGGAAAAACCAAGGACCATTTTTATAGCTCCAGACTGGCTCCGAGAACACTGGTACCCCTTGCTGCGCAGCCTATCCCTGCTGTCTCCATGGCATCTTCCTCAGATTCCAAACCTCCTGACCCAGATTGCATCCCCAATTGCAGACACTCAATTTGGCAGCTTGGCTTATTCCCTAACCCCGAATCAATCTGTCATCCTCAGTAAACAGGTTCTGGATGGTATCCGTGAGGCCAGACATCCTAGCAGCAGAAAGTCTTATGCAGATAAATGAAAAGGTTCTGCACCTGGATCCAGGCTAAGGGGGCCAATATGGCACAGCCCTCCATCCCTCTCATCCTGGATTGTTTAGCTGACCTACTACACAGTGGACTCTCTATCTCCTCTATAAACATTCATGCCCCATCCTTCATGCCCAAGGTGGTGTCCTGTGTGGCTCTCAACCAATCCATTCATTTGCCCACCTTCTTTCCTAATCCACAGAACAAGGGAGAAAGGATTCTTCACTCTCTAGATGTGCACAGACAGCTCAGATTCTATCTGGACAGGACTAAATCCTTCAGAAACTCTGATCAATTGCTGGTTAGCTTTGCTACAAGGGCAGAAGGCAAAGCCATCTCCAAGCAAACCATTTCCAAATGGATAGCACAGTGCATCCATTTCTGCTACAAACAGCATGGAAAGCTTCCCCCTAAAGGGGTCAGGACACAGTCCACCATAGCAGCCTCCACCTCTGTAGCTTTTCTCAGAGGAGTCCCCACCAAGGACATTCTGGATGCTGCCACCTGGACATCTGTTCACACTTTTACCAAGCATTACCACCTGCCTCTCTTCTCCAAATCCAGAGCATGGTTTGCCTCTGCAGTCTTGCAGGGCATCCTAGCCAGCCTCTTGTTTCCTTGACTGCCTCCACCCATTTCCTCAGCTTTGGGAATCAACCCAAATGCGATGACTGCAACAGTGAAACACGAAGAACCTAGTACAGTTGTGTACACAACATAAATGTAGATGTTCAAGTGTATTCAGTGTTACAGTCCTGGTTTCCCTCCCTCCACCCCATTTCTTCTCTTTCTCCTTTTATTACCATTCTTCCTTGTTGTTCTCCTTTCCTTACAAGGGACATATTGGTATTTATTTTCCACTGGTGGGGTTCTTCCACCAGAACCTGGCCTCGTACTTTGGGGGCTCCTGACAGGTTAGGGTAAGAAAATCTGATGTAATGCATTGGCTGCCTTACTTTATACTACTGGCGACCTGACATCACTCCTCAAGCGACAGTAACCGATGCAGAAATACTAAGTCTCTGGTATTCTGGCCAGCCAAGGGCTACCCTGGCAGGGATAACCCTAATGTGATGACTGCAGCAGTGAATACACTCGAACATCTTTTTTTATGGCAAGTGTACACAACTGTACTTTCCACTATGTTCAACATTCCTCACACCTATTGTTGAGTACAGTGCCCCCGTCGCTATGTACCTAACCAGGCATATCCAGCAATTGGAATGTCCACACAGGTTCCTCACTAGAAGACTACAGGGTGTAAGTAAAATGTCATGTGCAGACCGCCTCAAGGCCCCATCCCTGTATTCTTTCTCCTATAGGCTGTTGAGGGGAGTTCTATGCCTGGCATACAGGCCATTGTTAGACCCCACTCTGATGGAACTCCTGTATATCCACAAAACAAATGGCACCAGAATTACCCTTCTAAAGACTTAAAGCTTGTCCATGATATAAATAGGATCTGCTGGAGAGACAGGTATAGATCCCAGAGATTACCCAGTGTCTGGAACAGGCTGCCCATCCATGTGAAGCAGAGTTCCTCCCTAACCCATTTCAAGTGCAACTTGGCCAGTTGGATGGGGAACAGGAATAATAATTCTTTAGATCAGTCAGGAAATATAGTGAGATTAGTTAAGTATTGATATGACTTATGATGTAAATTTTCATTTTATCCTTGACATATGGGTTCAGTTCCGATATCGGAACCGACTGTGCTATTACTACAGGTCACACTGACCAAAAATGTTCAAGCTTCACCTCTACCCATAATCCATCTCTCCCAAATATCTCAGATCTCATTTGCCACTTTTCTGGACAGAACCATTCACCAGAGCTCTTGAGCTTAGTTTGTTTAACTTGGGTAGTTTTCTTCAATTTCTTCAGATCTCTTTAAGTTTCTTCTTTTTTCTGTGGTTATGACCTTTTCGCTATTCCTGTACCCCTTTAACTAGTGATTGCTGTGTCCTTTCTGTACACTTTGGTGTATTGTCTGCTATCATTGTTGATAGCTGTCTTCCATACACTTCTGTGTACTCTTTAAACTATCATTAGTTTCTTTCGATTTCTCCTCTCCCCTTTCCATTTAAAAAATAAATTAAAAAAATGTGCTTTCTTTTCTAGATTTTCTTATTGGAGAGTGTTTTTTTTCTACCCCCACCCCCTTTTGCGTGAGTGTGGTGTGTGTGCTTCCAGACCTTTTTATATTGTGACTGAGAAAATTAAGGCCCCTTCTGGCTTCAAAAAAATGCCAGAAATGAAGCCATAAGATACCTTTTGCCGATTTACATCTCTTATATGTCTGTTGTTTGAGTCCTGCACATTTGCAGTATTTGCTTTGATTTTAGCCGTAGAGTGCTTGTTAAAAGGAGAAACAAGTTGATTTTAAAAGGCTTGATTCCTTTTGCCTTTGGAGAGGCCGTATCTGCTGTAGACAAAAGTAAAACAGATTATTTTCCCCTTCTTCATTGTCTTGTTTGGAGAAGGGCAGAAAGACAAGTTTGTCGGTACCAATGTTCCCTTCGGCACCAACATCTAAGAAGCATAAATCCTCTGCTCCTAAAAGTTCCTCGGAAACAATGGACTCTGGCTATAAGACTTTGGTACCAGGAAAATTACTGGCACCGACCAACATTCTTATGTTAAAACCCTTGACGTCGAAGGCTTTGGCACAAGAAAATTTGCCTTCTGGTTCTTTATCGGTGCAGTCTTTGGATGTAGGGCAACAGGAAATTTTACCTAGAACTACTTACTCCTTATCTATCGTTGCCTTTGTGAGTGAGTTACCTGAAGTTTTTATTCACACATGTAAATCATCCTCTCTGTTTTCAGTCCGTTCCACCAAAAGTCTTACAGAACTCGACATGGAGAGACTGGTGAATAAAATTTTGTGGGCGAGAGGTTTCACAGGAATCCATTCGGCTCTTGCCCCTATGGGTTCAGGAGCCAAACCTTCATGCACCCCTTTAACCACTCCTCTTTTGACTTCCTTCGAGGCTTCAGAGTTTAGAGCTCCAAGTCATCCAGCGCTGTTGTATCATTTCTAGAGATTTCTCTCTCTTTGGAACTGGTTAATGCCCTGAGTTCTTTGGTTACTTTGGAGCCAGAGACCTCCCGGGGCCATATCTGTCCTTTCGGCTCCAAGAGGCAGGAATCAACTTCAGTTTTTTTGGAGCCATCCCTACACCTTAGAGTGTTGGCTTGGCTTCGGCTTCTGTCTTGGGGGCTGTTTCTACAGAGAGGGGAGTGACCATGGTTCAGAGGCAGTCTGTCTCTGTTTCAGGCTCCCTTCCCTCTTTAGGGGGGCAGCCATCGAGGCAATGGAGAGGGCCTTGTCTCTTACAGTGACTCATTCAGCCCCTTCTTCCTCAGAACAGGTATCTTTTTCATGCTCAGTTATTAAACCTATTTCTGGAGTGGGGCAACAAGTGCTGAAATCCAAGGATTCTCAGATACACTTTCTGTCATCTTGTGATACCTCTGCAGACTATCACCCTGAGGAGGTTCCTCAGAAGAAGTGCAAGAGTAAGCACTTAGATTCCCACAAGAACTGGTTATGGAAGCCACTAATTTTGATGAAGGGGAAGGGTCCCCAAGGTCACCTCCTGCGGAGACATCCTAGAAATTTTGAAACAGAGGTGTGACTGGAAGTCCCCAAACCCTTCCTCAGAGGAATCAGTTTACCTGCAGGCTTTTGGTACTCACTCCTCTATCTCTTTGAGTTTGTCACGTGGGTAGAGTCACCATTCAGCTGATTTCTCAGTGGGTGTGGAAGGCTCCAGACACCATTGAACCCATCCCCAAGAGACCAGATCTGCACCTGAGGGTAAATAATTCTAGGTTAAAGGTTTAATGGTAGATGCCATGGTTGTAGCATCTGCCACAAAAAAAGAACTTGCTGAGGAGACTTTAATCTATCCATCCACCCAACAGAGAGTCTCGGGTGATTGATAGATTTGGGAAGTGAGTTTATGCTTCATTGACCTTCGCCTTAAAGTCTTTGAATTTCCTGGCACATTTTACCGGACTTCAAAGGGATCTAATCAAGGAGTTGTCGGATACTGTGGCGGGGGCTATTACCGAAGGAGTCCAAGAGAAGGTGGCTTCCCAGTTGACCACTCTGGAGTCTGTGTCAAACTTATTCATGAGGCTCATTGCACATGCAGCCGAAGGGACCACCAGAGCGGCAGGTTCAGGCGTAGTCATAAGGAGACATACCTGGATGCACCTATGTGACTTTATGGAACCATATAAGTATTCATTCGTCAATGCACTTTTTGGCCTTTATTTGGCCCAAAAGTTAGCGAGTAATTATCCAGGTGTGAGAAGGATCTTTTCTGCTGTGGGCATACATTTTCCCACCCCACCCAAAGATCCTTTACCAGGAATCAGAAGAGGTGCAGAAAGATGTGGTTCAAAAAATCCCAAGGGCCTCTTCAAGACATACATGGTGCCAGTTCTCCAAGGGGCAGAGCGGGAGGACTACAACAGAGGACACCATCCACATGACAGAGGTGGTCCACAGAACCGGGGTTTCAGGGACTCCTTCCTGGGTAAGCCCTTTCGGTGGTCCTGAAAGGAGACCCAATTGCCTTCCTGTGGAGGCAGTTGGGAGATGCTTATTCTTATACCAAACCGCCTGGCTAAACATAACAGATTCTTGGTGCAACAGATTATTTCTAGAGGTTACACCATACCCTTTTCCCTTCATCCTCCCCGTATGCAAAAAAATCCCCGATGTTCCACCCAATCAGAGGGAACCAGCAGTTATAGAAATACAAAAACTGCTAGAGAAAAGAGTCCTCCAATAATTCCCACCAGACAAAAGAGGATCTGGAATTTATTCACGATTCTTTTTAGTGCCAAAAAAAGACAGGGGACCGGAGACCAATTTAGGATCTCAGTGTGTTGACCAGATGGTCACGACACAGTCCATTCTTCCATTTTTGGAAAACGATGACTGGATGTGCTCGATAGATTTTCAGGATGCGCATTACCACATAAAAATGGACAAGTGCTCCAGAAACTTCCTCCACTTCCAGCTGGGAGCCAGTCATTACCAATTCAGGGCACTGCCCTATGGTCTCACCACAGCGCTCAGGGTGTTTGCCAAATGTATGGCAGTAGTAGCAGCTCACTTGAGACTGCAAGGATTCTGGGTGTTTCCATACTTGGACGACTGTCTCAGTACTATGCTGAGTAGGCATCAATTGATAGAGGCAAGGGATCACGTTCTCAAGACCTCTATATACCTAGGCATAACTGTAAATAATAATAAATCTCAACTGACTCCAGCTCAGAGTTTAGAGTTTATAGGGACAGTACTGACTATGACAACAGCCATAGCATACCTTACTCCAGTGAAACATCAAAAAATCATAAGTCAAGTTCAGAAAATAATCCACAAGAAGAAGGTACCTGCTCAACTAATTTTACAGACTCTAGGTTCTATGGCAATGACAGTAACTCTAATTCCCCTAGCCAGATATCACATGAGAATTCTACATTGGGTGCTGGCATCTCAGTGGTGTATGCTATACCAACCCATGTTGGACCAGATTTTGATCACCAATCATTGCAGTAAGGATCTAGCTTGGTGGAGTCACTCTAAAGAAATTCTACTGGGCCGCCCATTCATCCTTCCAGAACCTAAGGCCGTAGTGATCATGAATGCCTCCCAGACAGGGTAGGGGGCATTTTCTGGGCAAGACTGTCCATTGCACTTGTTCCCTCTTAGAGGCCAACTTGCATATCAGTGTTCTGGAACTAAGAGCAGTGCATTTAGCATTGCAAGCCTTTCAAACTGCTCTTCTTGTGGGAACAATTGCAGTTCAAACGGACAGTACATCAGTAGTTTGGTACATCAGCAAACAGGGAGGAACCAAATCTTATCCCTTTTGTCAAGAAGCATTGAATGTATGCCAGTGGGCAGTCTCTTCCAACTGCTTTCTGAAAGCAACACATTCTGGGGAATTCCAGTGTGATAGTAGACAAACTGAGCAGATGTATCCTTCAGCCTCACGAGTGGTCTCTGTCCAAAAGTGATGGAAAAGATTTTCCATCCATGGGGCCAGCCTTGTTGTGACCTGTTCGCCTCTCCCCTAAACAAAAAGTGCAGCAACTACTTTGCCCTGATTCCCCCTCTGGGGAAATCACCAAGAGATGCTCTTCTCCACACTTGGCCCTCCGGACTCCTGTATGCATTTTCCCCTGGTACCTGTAATTCCAAAATTCTTACAGAAAGCACTCAGGTTGAAGAGCAAAACAATCCTCATTGCTCCTTTTTGGCCTTGGCAGATCTGGTTCCCCTTTCTTTGGCCTTACTATATTCAACGACAATGGACTCTGGACCCAGCTCCAGACCTTTTGTCCCATCCAGACAGACTAGTTCACCCAGGCAATTCTGAACCTCAAGTTGGCAGCATGGTTCCTCCAGTTCACTAGTTGCCAGGCAGCTTAACCTTTCTTCCCCAGTATGCCATATTCCCTTAGCTTCTCATAAACTATCCACCTGGAACCTGTATAATAGTAAATGGAAGAGATTTACCATCTGGGCAAATGAAAGGGATATATTGACCCTTTTCCACTTCTGTTGATAATATTTTAGAATTCTTAGTCGCTCTTTTCAATGCAGGGGCTTCCTTTCTACCATTCGAATACAGCTAGCAGCAATTTCAAATTTCCATAATGGTTTTGGGAGGACATTCCTTGGCTTCTCATAGACTTTGTAAGTCATTTTTACAAAGGACTCTTTTGTTGAAACCTCCCTTCAAAGGCCCTACGCCTCTTGGGACCTAAACCTAGTGTTGCAAACCATTGTACATTCTCCCTTTGAACCATCGGCAGACTGTGATCTAAAGTACTTGTCATGGAAAACATTATTTTTGGTGGCAATAAACCTCTGCTAGAAGGATTTCAGAAGTTCAGGCCTTATGTAAATCACCTTATCTGATTTTTCACAGAGACAGAGTCTCCTTATGAGCAAATTCCGCCTTTCTACCTAAAGTAGTGTCAGAGTAAATCAGACTATTAATTTACCAGTCTGTGTTCATTCCAAGCTTTTCAAACAAAGGTGAATACTGTTTGCATTTTTTTAGATGTTCACAATTACGCTTTTATCTTCAGAGGATGAAAGACATGAGAAAATCTGCCCAAATGTTGTCTCCTTTTCAAGTGCTTGGTTTGGTAAACCAGTCAGCAAGTTGACTTTAGCCAGATGGCTCAAGGATTTATTTCCTTTATCTATGGCAAAAGGAAAATTGCCTTGCCTAGGCCTGTTAAAGCACATTCCACAAGACCTGTTGCCACTTCAGCAGTTTTCCAGTCTAGAGCTTCAATGGACGATATATGTGCAGCAGCTACTTGGGCTTCTCCCCAAACCTTTATCATTCATTACAAATTGGGTTTGGTCTCTAGGGGAAGAGAATCCTTCGGTTCAATGGTGCTTAGGAATGTCCTTCCATGAGTTTTCCCAAGGTCTAAGGTAGCTGGGGAGTATGTCCCATATGTCAAGGATAAAATGAAAACTGTCAATAGCAGATAAAGAAATTATGTACTTAGCATAACATTCTATCTGTGTTGTCCATTTTCAAAATGGATCCTTGACTCCCTTTCCTCTATCCTCCAGCATTTGAAGACTCTCTGTTGGAACAGGTAATGTACTTATCTCTTATGGTAATCTTTAAGGCTTAGCAGATATGGCTTCCATTAAGGGTTCTTTATCTCTCTATATCTAATCTGCAAACTTGATCTGAGGTATTTGGGAGTGAGGGATTATGGGTAGAGGTGAAGCTCGAGAGTTTTTGGTCAGAGAGAGAGAAGTATGTAACACACATGAACCCCTTGCAGAGAGATATTCCAGAGCAAACCATAGATACTTTGTGCAAGGCACCCACACCTGAGTAACGGAAGCAACTGAGACTACTGTGGATTCAGTATTGAACACTGCAAACTTCTCCATTTACCTGTTACATAATGCAGCTGATAGAGCATCCAAAGAGGCAGGTAAAGACATCACCTTTAATAGCATATTTAGGTTCACCTTTGTGGATTTTGTGGACAACTTTGTCGTCCCTCATAAACTACCCTTTGAATGGTTCTACATTTATTTGGACCTGTGGTGAAACAAAGACTGATGAGATGTGAACAAGAAAGTAAGATTGAGATATGAACAACAAAGTAAGACTGTTTATCATAGCTGTTTGATGTGAGAACCCTCTGTCGTCCTTTTAACATGAACAAGAAGGGATCCAAATTTCTGAGTCAGGAAACCACAGCATCAGAACATTGATTCCTCCTGAGACAAAGGAGGCCATGGCGGAGATAGACCCTTCAACAGATGTTGACCACAAGGTTCTGGAAGTGCACAAAATCTGGGGTTCCTGTGCTGCTTTTCTGGCAAACAAACCTGACACCCCTGAAGGCTTACCTGGTTTTCTGTCTTTGGAGGCTATCTGGAGTTCTGTCTCCACTTGACTGCTTGGATGCCCATTACACAAGACAAATGAGTGAAACACTCTTTTCCTGACTTTCTTTTCATTCAATACAGCTGCGGTTAAATTTCTCACCAACTCAAAGTGGTCTCTATCCTCTTGTAAAAGAAAGCCATCTAGGAGGTCCTGACACACAAACTACGGTCAGGAATTGTTTCATATTATTTTTAGTACCAAAGAAGAACAAGTAAACCAAGAAGACAAACATTACCTCAGGCAAATTCTGAATCACAGCAGCCTAAACTTTTATGTTAAAAAGACCCCATTCCCAGTAGTTAGGTTGCAAGCAGTGTTGCCCTTTCTGAAGACAAACAACTGAATGAATTTGATAGACCTTCAGGATGATTACCTGCACGTTAAGATTGCAAAGGAGTCCAGAAGATTTTTACCCTTCCAACTAGGGGACAATCACTTCCAGTTAAGAGCATTGCCTTTTCGTCTCACTACAGCCCCACAGCTGTTCACTAATGCATGGCAGTAGTTGCTGCCCATTTACAACTCAAAGGAATCCACGTGTTCTCATATTATAATGATTGGCCCCTTGCTACAACAACCAAAGTGTCTGCACAGTCAGTCAAAGATTACTTTTTGCAGCTCTGCCTATCTTTAGATATATCTGCAACCATGAAAAATCATGGGCCGGATTCACGATGGCTTGCACGGTGTCTATGAGTAGAGTAAGACTCCATGCCGCCATCATGTCCGATGAGCGATCCACAAATAGCCTGTAGGGTCGTGTAAGAGAGCTCCTAACACGTCTCCTACATGGAGAGGGCTGTGATATGCAAATTACCTCACTTGCAGCCGAAAGGCATGCAAATGAGGTAAATTTGCGATCCAGGAAGCAGAAACCTGTCCGAGTAGGAGACGTGTTAGCTGCAGAAATGTACTCAGTTGACAACTAAGTACCGTTCTGCAAATAGCACAATGGAGCCTTGTCATCTCCAAATAAAGGTTGCATATGGTTGAGGAAGCATGCCAATGGCCAAATACACGGTCATTGGAAAGTTTCCCTGATGCAAAATTTTTTTTCGGCGATTTCCGATGTTTAAGTGTAGCACAGCGCCGCGCAAACGGGGTGTGCTATAAAAATCATAAAATAAGGCAATAAAAGACACAAACAAGGAATTTATGAAAATTGTCAAATTTCAATGTAAGGGAATAGCAGGCTGAAGACAACATGGCCACCGAGTAGGGGTTGCTAAGGGGAAAAGCCCAGTCTAAGACATGTAACCAAGCATTAATAGGCAATCCTATGTAAATGAGGGTTAGGATAGTGAATCGCACTTATACATAGCAAATGAGCACAGTCAGTGGAGTGTAGGAGTAGAATATGGGGAGGAACAGAGTAGGAGATAGGTGACATCACAAGGGGGCTATGTATGAAAGTAGTGCAGCTCATTGGAGGACAGTGGCATCTGTTAGGTGTCAGTTAGACATCATGGAAAGAGGTGTGTCAACAGGTAGGCCAGGGAAAGCCAAGAAATGGAAGGTGTATACTGTGGATAACACCAAAGTTTCTTGCTGAGCGGGTATGCACGCGTGTGCGCGCCTGTAAACCCGAGTAAGACTGAGTGCGTGCATGAAAGCGTGAGTGCACATGTGTAAGCCGGAGTAAGCATGTATAAGCTGTTTAAAGACCTGTAAGCGTGTTTGCGCTGCTGTGCGTGCGTTTTAGCCCGAATAATCAAGTTTTAGTCCGTCTAAGCATGTATGCGCGTGTGTGAGCTGCTGTGAGCATGTTTGTGCTTGTATGCGCGTCGCTCCCCCTGAGGAAACAGAAAGGAAAAAGGAAGCACAGCAAATAGCAGGAAGTTACCAGGTGATACTAGTAGAGCTAGCAGATGAAAACAATCCAAATCAGGCAATAACACAGGCAGAGCTCTAGCCTAGCCCAGCCAAGCACTTAAAACTCTGCAAACAACAGTGCAGTTTGTTTCTCACAAGAGACACTGAAACACTGGAGTATGCTACTAGAAGTGAAAACTGAAAAAACTTCACTCGGACAAAAAATGCTAGGGGCTGCCATTGCTGTTATAAGACGACATATGCAACATGCTGAGGGTGGTGACAATGCAAATGCTGCCGGACAACCCACAGTGAGGAGACAGAGAAGATTGTACAGACCCAGGGTCACCTACCAGGGGTTACATGAGCTGGAGATAGTGGAGCGCTATAGAGTGGACAGAGATCTCCTGCAGCAAATTGTGGAGCTGTGCAGGCCACGCCTCACACACAGAACCAACAGAGGGGAACCCATCCCAGTGGAAACCAAGGTATGTGTTGGCCTAAGAATACTAGCAACAGGTACCTTTCAGAGACCAACTGGTGATATCACAGGCAATCAGCATCCAGGGTACTGCACCAGTTCCTGGATGCCATGTCAGCACATGTCGGTGATCATGTATATTTCCCCAATTCCCATGAGGTATTGGCCAGCAATATGCGTCTCTTCCAGCAAATAGCAGAATACCCTGAGGTAGTGGGTGCAATAGACTGCACGCATATACGCATCAAAGCACCAGCCGGTGAGCGGGGTAGGGCCTACATTAACCGCAAGGGCTTCCCCTCCATCAACTGCCAGGTTGTGTGTGATGCCCAGGGCATAATAATGAATGTGTGTGCTGGCTGCCCTGCAAGCTACCATGATTCCCATATCTGGCATCTGATGCAGCTGTACCAAACATTTGCCAATGGGGACATCCTACATGGTCACTTAGTGGGGGATGCTGGCTATGCACTGGAGCCGTGGCTGATGACACCCATCAGAAATGCACACACACCTTAACAAGAACGCCATAATGAGGCACACGCACAAACACGAAATGTAATTGAGCATGTGTTTGGGTTGCTCAAGTCACGGTTCCGGTGCCTGGACACGTTTGGTGGAACCTTGCAATACTCACCAACTACATGTACCCAAATTGTCATGGTATGTGCTATGCTACATAATATGATCCTGTGAGAACAGCTGCAACAGGACCAGCATAGGCCTGGGCCAAACAGCCCCCCACCAGTGCCAAGGCCACCACAGGCAGAGCGTAACTCGGAGGAGGAACAACCTGAGCCTGCCCCAGTAGGCAGACGGAGGTGTGTCCAGTATGCCTTGGCCTTGGCCTTGGCAAAGAGGCAACGCATAGCACATACAGTGGCTCAGTAGGAACCCTGGAAATTATACCTCTCTCTGACTCACACATATAGTAAAAGGGATGCCTAACTTGACACTACCTGTTGCCACACATGTATAGGGAGTGCAGTATGCCCATCCGACATAGGCAGCCCTGCAGCACCACCTGAGGCATGATTGCCATGTGTTAAGCAATGTAAGGTAGTGCTAAACAGCATTTACCACCATGTTGTATATGCAAACTTGATGACCTTCAGTAGCATCCTACCCTCACCAAACATGAGGCTACAATATGAAGACAAGATGATCAATTACAACAATTGGCTTAAGTATTGGTGTCAGTGAAAGGGGATGCAATGCCTGTCAGCCTGGGATGAGATGCTTGACAAGACATGATGCTTTGCTAGGGATGGATTTCACCTATCACCTGTGGCCTATTGGATATTGCCAAAGGCTCGTGTCACCCCCATAGTGCCTTTTCTAGGTAAGGCTCAAAACACAAACCCTCCTCCATAGGTATCACAAGGGATAAGAAAATATAAGTAATGCTACTCAATGCCAGAAGTCTAAACTGCAAGATGCATGCACTCCAAACACTCCTCAGCATGGAGAACGTTGATATCTGTGCAGTAACAGAAACCTGGTTCAAGGCTCCCAAGAGCACCCTAGCATTCACAGGTACACCTCATACCATGCTCTACAGCTGCAAAACATGGAACAAACTACAAAAGGAGGGTGAGTATCAATATTTGTCAAAGATACCCACACCCCCAGGTTGGTGGGACAGCATGAAGCATCAGAGACTACCCATGTGTAACCAACAGTGAGTAAAACCGCCTTCCAGTTCATAGCCTACTACAGACCACCCTCCTAAACCCAGGAACCACACTTGGCCGACTGGAGAACACATGAAAATATGAAGATCTCCCCAAACACCATTATATTGGGCGGCTTCAACTACCCAAACATACACTGGGAGCATTACCCTAGCTCCAAAACCCTAGGCCAAAGGTTCCCAGAATTTATAAACCAAAATGCTATGGAACAACTTGCTACCACTCCCACAAGAAGGGAAAACATACAGGACCTGATCATCACCAACATGGGGACTCTATGCCCAAGACCAGAAGTGTATCCCTCACTGGTACGATCACACCAGATAGTAATATTCACATCCCCACCCCAGCCTATGGCCAGAAAACCACAGTGAAAAATGTTCACTAAAGCATATGTCACACACCTCAAAACTGAGGTGGAATCCTTCACAGCCCCTGTGTCTGTGGAAAATATGGCCCAGACCTCATAACCCTTTATAAACGCATTCTATGAACACCGTCAGGAATGCATGGATCATGCAATCCCAAATAAAACCAAGACCCAATCCTCCAAAGGCAGGCATCCTGTTTGGTAGACCTCAGCCATAAACAAACCATACAATACAAGGAGGAAGCTACTATATGATAGATCCAAATAAAAAAAATGGAAGCCTTCTCTGACCAGTATTATTGAAAAACAACATCCACACATAAAATTGTCTAAGGCCATCTGTGAGATAAAAATCATACAGGACACCAAGGATAATCACAAGGCATTCTTTACTTATTGTAGGAACCTGTGTGGGAATCCCCAGGTATGTTCAGAATTAGTCCAAAATGACAAACAATACAGCAAACCCACAGACATTGCCAACATCCAAGCTGACAGGTTCAGTGCAAACTCCCCCCCCCCCACCAAAAGGGCAAATATCTATCCCAGCAGAGTGTTGGTCCCCTGACATCGCAGATGCTCAGGTAACAGCCAGCCTCTCCAAAGCAAAACACACAGCATCAGTGGGACCAGACGGTGTCCTGGGCTGTGTCCAACATGAACCCCAAGAAGAATTGAACACACACATAAAACCACTGTTCAGTGTCAGCCTTAACACACGATATGTACCCAAAGAGCAGTGTACAGCAACAGTGGACCCTCCCCACAAAGGTGGTGCCTCAACGGATACTGCAAACAATCGCCCCAGAAGCCTGACTAGGTTGGTCTGCAAAGCTATGGAAAGGATCATCATGGACCTCAGAAATAAACATACTGGGGGGACACAGACACTGGATCCTACCCATTTTGCCTTTGTTAAGGGCAGATCCTGCCTCTTAAACCTGGTTGATTTATTTGAAACAGTCACCAAGGCAATTGACGAGGGGATGGTGGTCCACACAGCCTACCTGGACCTTGCAAAAGCCTTCCATATAGTACCCCACTTGGTCATCATAGATAAGATCACCAGCTTCAATAGAAACCCCTATGTCACTAGATGGGTTGCAAACTGGCTCAAGGACAGAACCCACATGGTCTGAAATGCTGGAGCCATGTCAGACCACAAACCAGCTACAAGTGGCATCCCACACGGCTCAGTCCTGGGACCTCCCTTGTTTGGTATATATTTCTCAGAGGTACAGGCCAATACAGAAGGACTGTTGGTGAACAAGTTTGTAGATGACTGCAAACTGGGTGCCATAATCGACCCTCCAGCTGACACAAGCATCCTACAAAAGGGCCTCATAGAAACAGACAACTGGTGCCAGAGCCATGTCCTCAAGCTAAACACAAAACAGTGTATAGTCCTCCCCTTTGTCAAAAACTAAGTGCCCACAAATTACTACATATGTGGTAACCCATTAAGTATGGAAGAAGTGATAAGGGACCTGGGGACCCAAGTCGATAGCAATCTCACATTCGACAACCATGTGGCCAAAGTGTTCAGAGAAACATTTCATATAGCCCACCGAATCATGAAGGTAATCACATCTACATCAGTGGAGGTCATTGTGCCTCTTGACTCATCCCTCATCAGGCCCATAATTGAGTACAATGCCCCTTGTGGGATGTACCTTTTCAGACACCTGCAGCAGCTGGAAAGACCACAAAAGTACCTCACCAGGAGGATCAAAGGCTCAAACACATGCCAGTCACTGCCCGGTTAAAGAAACTGCAGCTCCACTCAGTGGCATACTGCCTGCCCAGAGACGATCTGTGCCAGATGTATAAAGCCATGTCCAACCTGGAATCAATGGATATGCTGCACCTTGGAAAATCAGAATCCCATCAAGCAATGCGCTCAAGAGACCTGAACCTTAGGACTGAAATAAATAGAACATGCTGGAGTGACAGATTCATAACCCAGAGGCTCCCCCCACTTTTGAGTAAACTCCCACTCCAGGTTAGCCAGAGTCCCTCATTGACTCTCTTCAAGAGGAATCCTGATGAGTGTATGGGAGATTGTAGGTTTACCCTGGGTATCACTTCTATGTCACTGTTAGCCAGAGGCACAGTGTACTAACCATGAAAAATGTAATGGCAAACTCTACTTACAATGTGTGTTGAAAGCCAAACACACTCTGGCTAGGATTATAAATGACCTAGGGCAGATAGCCTAGTATGAACCTATGAACAGAATCACACACACCAAGTAGTACAACTGTGGTCACTGTGGAGTCACACACACCAAGTAGTACAACTGTGGTCACTGTGGAGTAATGTTTGCCAATGTCCACCTAAGTTGGTGAATACACAGCAATGTCGGACAAGCCTGGTTTAAGTAGGCCATAGCTGAACAAAATGCAACATGCTCATAGTTGCCCAACTGGCCCTTAACTAGTCTGGTCTGCTCAGTATGAGCATTTACAGCAGTGATGGGACTCAAACCCATGATACTGTGCACCATAGTGAAAGTACTGAACCACTACACCATGACAGTATTGCAGTGTTCAGCCAGTATGAGAGAATGTTGCCAAGTATTTGCAAACTATCCCATGAAAACCCTGCAAGCACAGCATAATCCCTGTTGAGTTATGACACAAAGGAGTCTGGCAGTAAGAACACAGCATGACTTCCAACACACACAGTATTAATGTCAATATTGGTCATGTTCACACACAACCACAAATGTAGTGGACTTCAGATCACAGCATATGGAAAGGTCACACTGGGCATGCTCACACACTTGGATAAATGAGACACATGTCAGGCAACGAACCATGGAAAGCCTGAACTGGGCATGCTCACACACTTAGGCTATGTCTGAGTATAGCAGTCAGTCACACATATCTGGAAGTTGTGTGTGTTAAGCCAGGAACCTCCCACGATCCAGCAAGCCACCCTGTGCACACAGTTAAATGACAACAGACAAATATATTAATATACCGGAACCCTGTCATGATCAAACATGTTACGCAGAGGCACACGTTGTTCACAGAAACTGTGAAAGCTACGGCAATAAAGACCTGCAAACAGTAGAGCAACAAATATTGTGCATCCCAAACATAAACATAGGTGCAGAGGTGAATACTAGGCTGTCTGCCCTGGGGAATTCATAAGCCTAGGCAGAGTGTA
The DNA here is from genome assembly GCF_019279795.1 of Protopterus annectens. Taxonomy (NCBI): domain Eukaryota; kingdom Metazoa; phylum Chordata; order Ceratodontiformes; family Protopteridae; genus Protopterus; species Protopterus annectens. The sequence goes on from NC_056730.1 coordinate 732,350,767, forward strand.
TTTGGCGTCTGCCTCCCCAATAGAGTAGCCTACTGTGCCTCTGTAAAGTAGGTCACAGAAGGCACCCTTTAAGGCTACTTTGCTGTGCCTCTGTCAAGCAGGGACACAGTGGAGATCCCAGGGGTGAATTTGCAATTTCCCATCCATGCGGCTGTATTTTGCTGGAAGAGGGTTGGTGAGGGGCTATATCTAACTTTAAATGGGATTCAATTCCAGAGTGAGGGGAGCCTGTGAGTAATGAATCTGTCCCTGCAGCATGTCCTATTTATGTTTGTGCTGAGGTTTACGTCCCTGGAGTGTGTAGCTGTAAGGGTCTTGCATGTCCATTACTTCTGGGTTTGAAATGGCTGTGTACGTCAGGCATAGATTACCTCTGAGTAGGCGTTAAGCAACTGAGTAGAGCTGGAGATTGAGCTGCAAAGGACATCTGTGTGTAGCCCATGATTCTCTTGGGGAGGTACTGTTGTGTTCACTGTAGTTGCCACAGGTGTTGGGTAAGGTACACCCCAAAAGGGGCATTGTAGTCAAACATGTTCCTGATGAGTGAGTAGTAGAGGGCCACAGTGACCTCACATGATCTACATGCAAACACCCATGTCAGAAGGAGGGCTATACAAAGTTCTTAGTAATGACTCTCTGTCAATGTGATTAGCAAAGGAGAGGTTATGATCTATCTGGGTCTGTGAGATATTGCTCTGTTATGTAGTAGCTTCCTCCTTCTGTTTTACAGGTTATATATGGCTGGGGTCAACCAGACAGGTCTCCTGTTTTGGAGGAGTCATGGTTTTATGTGGGATAGCATTATCAATGCATACCTGCAGCTGCTCATACAATGCGTTTGTAAAGAATTCTGCAGATTGGTCTGTATTAACCTCCAGCACGAGGCCTCTGAAGTATTCCACCCCAGTCTTCACAAGTACAAAGTCTGCTTTTGAGAAATTCTTTACAGTGATTTCCTTGGCTGGGTGTGGGGACGGGATATGGATGTCCAGGGAAAGTTCATCATGGTCTGATCTTAACAATGACATTTCTACCTCTGGTGTGGAACATAGAGTCCCCATGTTGGTGATGATCAGGTCCAATATGTATTCCCCCTAGTGGGTGTGGTGACTGGTTGTGCCATAGCATATGGATTCACAAATTGTAGTGGCTGTAGGGTGATGTTGAGGGCTTGAGTAGTATCCCCAGTCAATATTTGTGTACCTGAAGTCAACCACTATAATGATGTGTGTGAAGACCTTCATATCCGACACTGTTCCCAGGAAAGCCAAGTGTGGTTACTGGGTATGGGTGGGTGGTCTGAACTACACACCAAACCAAAAGGCAGTTTTGCACAATGGTAGGTGTATATGTATGGCCTGTCATGCTTAGTGCAGTGGGACCAACCCAGAGGTGTGTGTATCTGTGATGTATATGGATACACCCCCTACTTGTGTTCTGTGTCACAAGTCCTGTGGTCACGAAGCATGGTATAGAACATAACCTGGCAGTGCCAGTGTGCATATGTGACCCTGAACTAGGTTTCTGTGAATGCACAGATATTGTTATCCCCCGTACTGAGGGATAGTTAAAGATGTACATTCTTCTTTGGAAAGACTGATGATGTCAGCACCCTATAAATACAGCAGGAGAAGGGAAATCATTCAGTAATGTGAATAGCACGCTGTGCTAATGCGTCTGTCTCAAGTATCATAACATAGGTAGGGGTTTGAATCCTGCAAATGCTGTGTATGTGTGTGGGGGTGTGTGTGTATGTCTGCAATTCTTTGTGAAAGGAATGGCCATTTTTAAGACTGGGATAACACACTAAAAGATGTACATTCTTCTTTGGAAACACTAATGATGTCAGCACCCTATAAATACAGCAGGAGAAGGGAAATCATCCAGTAATGCGAATAGTGCACTGTGCTAATGCGTCTGTCTCAAGTATCATAACATAGTTATGTAGGGGTTTGAATCCTGCAAACGCTGTGTGTGTGTGGGGGGGGGTGTGTGTATGTCTGCAATTCTTTGTGAAAGGAATGGCCATTTTGAAGACTGGGATAACACACTAAAAGATGTACATTCTTCTTTGGAAACACTGATGATGTCAGCACCCTATAAATACAGCAGGAGAAGGGAAATCATCCAGTAATGCGAATAGCGTGCTGTGCTAATGCATCTCTCTCAAGTGCCATAACCTAGTTAGGTAGGGGTTTGAATCCTACAAATGCCATGTGTGCGTTTGTCACACAGTTTGTGAATGTGTTGTGTGTTTTGCTTTCATTATTGTATGACATATTATTATAACAGTAATTGCCATGCACACATCAGGTATGTGTGAAGCCTGCCCCATATGAATACAGTTATTACCTTTGCCGCCATGTGCCGCAGCTTACCAGACCTTAGGCCATACATGTATGTTGGTGGCAATGCAAGCTACTGCAGTGATCTGTGTCCTTGGCCAACTATGTGACACACACCCATGAAAGCTTTGATAGATTAATGTGGTTGATGGTTCATGTCTGCAGTATATGTCAGACATGTTAAAACACAGCAAAGTCTGTGAGTGATGGCCATCCAGTGTAGGTGTATGGCAACTGTTGCCGATGTGCATACAGACACCTTCTTGCTTAGGTGATGCACAGAGGGACTGCAGACTACCTTTGGAAATGTGAATATCACAGGATAGACAAGATAACACCTGTCCACATGTACACACCATTACCTGTTCTACATGATGGGTGCTACCACATACATGGTACTGTTGGAATACTATGTTAACTACATGACAATGACAATGCCACAGTAGCGTTATAGCAATATACCATGTCTTGGACAACAGGTATCTGTCCGTATGATACCCTTGTGGTGGTTAGGTGTGTCATGTGTAGAATGCATTGTAGGCCACTGTATGTATTTGCAGTCATGGATGGACATATCCATAGTGTGTTGGCATGTACATGAGACTGCTATATGTCAAAGGGTATTGTTCCCAGGGATGTGTGGGGCTCAGTAACAATGGCTACTGGTATAGTGTAGTACTGCAGGGATATCACTGACACCAGGTTCCTATATCTGTGTATCAGTTGAGGAGACACCATGTAATGACCACTGAATGTCAGGCTATGTAAGCTGTGTATACTACCAGAATGCAGACCATTGACATATGGAAACCGTATCACCCGCAGCATACTGTCAAACCATGTCATGTTCCATGTTCACAAATGTACACCTGCAAATTGGTGATGCAAACATCACACATGTACTGTCCATATCCCAACACATGCAGGCACAGGTACACACAACAGCCATGTGGCACATGTACAGACAGTACACTTTGGGAATTAACACTGGTGTATACAAAACTGCAATGACAAACATAGTTAATGCATCATGCATGCTCGAATATACCCACAACAGTCTCATTACACTGTACTGTTAACAACATGATAATATTACTACAGTGCTATGTAGTCACCCTGTGTATCAGTACCATGCTATCCTGTTCCAGCATCAATGTTAAAGATGGCAGGAGGTGGCACAGTTTCATCATATGCACAGGGTGTGTACTTGGTTTGCCAGAGTCTGCCATTGACACATCCAATTGACATGTCTGTGTGTGTGCTAGTGAGGGACAACAGTACAAGATGGGGCAACGTTGCTGCGATGTGTGTGTATATGTGTTAGCATTATGTGTGTGTGCATGCATGCACATAGTTCCACCATGTGGCTGCCATATACGGGTGATTGTGGACAGCCACAGACTGTACCTGCCAGGTCATACAGGTCACTGTCTCTGGCCATGGACACAGTACCTGTGCTTGGCAGGGGTGCTACGGACAGTATCAGGTACTAAGCCAGACTGGGTACTGTCATGAGAAGCAGTGGGTTGTTGACTGGACACATGTCCCTGCTGGGACTGTCCAGAGCCACATGCACGTGGTCTTCTAGGACGGTGTAATGACAGCACAGACCCAGCATTGCTGGGGCTGGTACTGGCACTATGGGAGCAGCTGTGGGTTTGTTGTCGTCCGCGACGACTGGCAGCTGATAATGTTGCTGGCAGACATCCACGTCGACGCCTCAACCGTCCTGCACTGTCCTGGCTCCTGGACATGTAGTTGTGGAACAGATCTAATGTGTCCCCCCAACGTCCATCAGTGACCTCACTGATGGTTACGGATGGCAGATGCAACGTCACGCATAGTGTCATTCATAGTGGTGCGATGTGCTCTAAGCTCCCTCAGACCTTGTCTGATGTACCGTTCCATACTTACCTGTGCCTGCATTACAGCCGGGAACATAGCTAAGGTTGATAGACCTCTGTGGGCACATCTGACAGGGGCAGTACGACCACGGATGCTCCCATGAGAACCCCTGGACATCTGCCTGTGTGGTACCATGTTAGGAATCTGGCCATGGCTGCTGTGAGGGGATGCATGTGCCAATGATACCGCACTACCCTGGTCAATGCCCACTGTATGCTGTCCCTCAGCTAAGGACATTGGTGACAATGGATTTATCGGCAGGATGACTGTGCGCATTGATGGGGTTGACTGATGTGTACTGTCAATTGGATGACCACCGACAGACCCTGTCACACCTCCCTGTGCCATTACACATGTATCATCATTAGCACTAACCCCAGCAGTGGCTTCAGGTTCCCTGCTGCACTCCACTAGAGCAACATCAGAACCTGTGAGAGGAAGATAGGAAACACAGTTTACAAAAGCAACATCAGAACCTGTGAGAGGAAGATAGGAAACACAGTTTACAAATGTGTACACGATATTAGCACACAGGCGCACATGCACACGGGTGCACATGCATACATGCACACGGGTGCACATGCATACATGCACACGGGTGCACATGCATACATGCACACAGGCGCACATGCACACTTGCACACAGGCACACATGCACACAGGCGCACAGGCGCACATGCACACAGGCACACATGCACACAGGCACACAAGCACACAGGCACACTCCTCAGTACAGCAGATACAAACACAGACACACCTGCAATCCAACACATACACAATACTGTTTTAGGGTGGGTGACCGTTTCACAAGGAAAAACATCACTGCACACGTGTCAGCATGCAGGTTATGTGTTGCACAGGAACATGCAGTGCAAGTGTAGACAGCCCTTGTTAATAACAGTATACGTGTACTTGATGCTTGTGTGTAGTTCTTCAGTGATTGCTCCACCCTGGGACACAATGTGTATAAGGATATAACAATGTTGTGCAAATGTTACAAGCTGTGGGTGCATAGATTTTACACACACACACACACACACACACACACACACACACACACACACACACACACACACAAAACACATGACAGTGCTACACAATAACAGCTATGTGTACTTTTGTGGTCAGTGGAACTGGATGTGGTGTAGTAACGTGAGTCATGATCAACATGCTTCTTGTGGTCAGTCAACAATAATAATGTGTGCCAGACAGGCAGCTAGCATGCTGTACCTGAAGTGCAGTAACATGACTACATCCTCAATTACACAGCCACTTGTTACATGGGTGTGTAAGGTGGCCAATAGTGAGCATTGCCTAACATGAATGTATTATTTGTTCCAGACTGTTGCACAAAGACATGATAGGCCTCTACCCCTCAGGTATATTATGTGTGCTGCGTAGATAAGTGGGATGCTGAAGGCTGGCCATACAGCAGATGTCATAATTGGACATGTGTAGCAGGCTAAGGTGTAGTGTGTATGCCAAACGTGTGTGTTCTGTACATGTGTATCTGGTGTGCCTATACAATGTCCAGTACTGTGTTGCCACATGTGTGTCATGCGTGTCATGCTCTGTGTATTGCATGTGAGTGAGGCAGCTACTGAGAATAATGGGATATGCATAATCTCACAGCAAACATGCACAGCATGCATTATGTGTAGGTGTGTTACATGTGCACACACTACACCTCCATATGACATGCACATGTCATTAGCAATAGTATTGTTATTACACACTCACCAGCATGGATTGGCTGCATTGCTGTCACTCCAGAGGGACCTGCAAACATATGAGAGTGATTGCCAGTGGCTACAACTGTGCCTTTGATACTGAGAGTATGATAAAGAAAAGTAGTACAACAGGTGGCTTTCACAGGTGTACAGACTAAGCTCAGAATATCAATCTTGCAGAAGATTGGGCAGATTAACAGCTACACAAACAGTACACATCTCACACATGCATAGACTACCAGTACAGAGAACAGTCAACTACAGATATGGGATGTTACCTGCACACTGCATTTCAACATGCTGGGTGGTTCCGGCCTCCATGATGACACATGTTTGTGGATGTTCTTGTTGTTGGCCTGGAGCCACAACACTTAGGAGGTGCTCCTCCACACTGGTGAGGGGGGGGTGGATAGGTACCCCACCACCTATGGCAAGCTGTTGTCTGTGGATATCAGACGCACGCTGCTGGACATGTCTAATTAAATCACTGCAGTGATGGCGTACCTGCTCATATGTCTGGGTATGCATGCCTATGTCATTTACCCGAAGAACAAGTTCTTGCCACAGTGCAGCCCTCTCATGCTGGTTCTGGCTGGTCCTGGAAAACAGCACAGAGTAATTATGCACCAGGCTCTGGTGGATCTCCTGATCCTCTGCTGCTGTATACGATGGGTTTCTCTGATGTACCATCACCCTGGAAGGAAGGAAAAGAAAAATATGTGAGCAAGTCATGTGCTTAATATTCAAATGTAATGATATCACTTCACTGCCATATATAGCATCTGTCTATCAGGGGATACACATGTTCGATACCACATATCAGTGCTCAGCCCACAACTGTCTGACAGTGCCTGCCACACTCCATACAACAAACTAGTATACACCAGCACTCGGCACACTGTTTGGGATACAATGCACAACCTCACACTGGGGTATGTATCAAGCTAATGGGTGAAGAATATTGTTGTCCCATGCAATGAATGCAATACACATGTACAGTTTCAACGGTAATCCACCCTAGTCTTTGATGCCATACCCCTACCTGACATACATGCACAGTTGTTACTAAAGCCAGCAAACTGCTGTCACAGAGTATACATGCTGCCAGGTACACACAAATACCCTGTAACACACATGTGATTGCGGCCATGGTACAGGCATCATTACACACACATTACACATACATACAACACACAAATGTATGATGACACAGATGAGCATTAACTGTGTACCTTATAGTACTGTGTGCCCCTACTTATAGATACCTGTGCATGAGGTATGTAATCTGTGCAGACTACAGGTAACACAACAAACAGTGTTACCACAGAATGTGAACATACACCATACTGTAGTGTTTAGGCCTACAACATCAGGTAGTACAACAGTTCATATGTGAGCTGGATTCAACAGCAGTACCACTTACTAAGCATTCATGTATTGCTTCTGCCTATGATGGGACACCGCAGTCATACACAGGGAGCTATGGCACAACATATGCCAATCTAGTATGTTTGCATCCCAATAACTGACGCATCTTTCTCTGGCCTCACACCAAGGACACCAACTACCATGACGGACACAAACTCACGCTAAGCTATCACACCTTTACAGACCTTGCACACAGTCAGTGTCACACTCATTCAATGCCACATAGCTGGTATTGCACTGAGTACATGTGTGTGTGCATCGTGTCATAGGTAGGTACTATGCCATTGGCCCTGGACCTAGGGCAGCCTAGCCATATGCTACCCTGCCGTTTGGTACACATGTACTGTGATTTTACTTGCTCCTGTGAAACTGTTACACACAGGTGACTCACAGGGCATATTACCTATCTCCATGACATTCATCAGGGGTATGTATGACATCTACTAATGAGGAGCCTTGTTTGTTAATGCTGGGTGGTTTAGTCCGGGGTATGGCATATTTGTGTACAGAAACCTGTATCTCCAGCATGTGCTGTTTAGTGCAGTGACAGGGATTAGGGCCCTAGGTCATGTAGGCTGGACGGATTGTGAGGTGTTGCCATGGTGGTTGGCCAACTGGTATGGGTGTGACATAACTCTGTATGTCCAGCACTGGTAACCTCTGTGTAGGCAGTATGCAAGGCACTCTAGCTGTGGTTGCATAGGGAATATGTTTGTGGCCATTATCAGTCTTTGTTAGGTATGTCTGTGGCCTTTCCATTTGCTGTAGTTCTCATGGGAGGTACATACTGCATAGGACATTGTGAAGTGTACAGGGGTACACTGACTTACATTTCCCTAGCTGACACACCTTTTGTGATGACACATACCATGTACAGGGATTACAAGACTAGTGTGCCACTGTGGATATCAAAGGGGAGGCTATTGTACACCTGTGTCCCATGTTCCCTTCTGACACCTCCAGTGGTAGGCAGGCAACCACCTATGTGGTAGTTAGTGGGTAACATGTTTTGGAATGGGGTATGGTACTGCAGTATCAACACTGGTGTTCTGTCCATGCCTTGGTCACCAGGCACCTGTTGCAGTACATCTGCCCCATGTCCCCCTCTCTCACTCTCTCTTGATATATATATATATATATATATATATATATATATATATATATATATATATACATATAAATATATATATCAATATATACATATCCATATATACATATAAATATATATATATATATATACATACATATACATATCTACATATATGTATATATATCTATATACACACCGCTATATATAACCATATATATATATATATATATATATATATATATATATATATATATATATATATATGTATATATACATATCTATAGACATTCATATCTGTCTGTATACATGTATGTATCTAAATTTATATTTATATATGTATTTGTCTATTACATCTATATGTATATAAATATTCTCTATCTATCCATATATCTCTGTGTCTATACAGACCTCTCTATATATATATATATATGAGAGAGAGATAGATATATATATGTATATCGATATATAGATATATGTATATATATGTGTATATATATATATATTTACACACACACTTCTTAACATCCATTGCTGTACATATACATGCACATGGTGGGAATATCACTTCTGCAACAGTTGTGAGACATACCATTCTGTAATGATATTGCACACTGTTGTGCATAATGCATTATGCTGTCCTCAAGCCATATAGCTGTAGCAGGCCTCACTGGCTCAGTCCCACAGAAGTTCACCACCACATGACATATACCTGCACTGCATGCTGTTTTCAATGCCACACACTACAGCCTACATTGATATGTGCACATAGCAACCTTCAACTACATATGTATGTCCAGCCTTCAGTAACAGTTGCAGTATGTCCCTTGCCCTATGCACATCTTCATATACATATAGATACAGACTGCTAACACATATGGACGGTTCACAGTATGTAGATGATTAGATTATGTAGTTTACATTACCTTTGTCTCTGACAGCTTTTTTTTGGATTGCTGGCTTGCTAGCTGGCTGGCTTGCTAGCTGGCTGGCTGGCTGGATGGCTGGCTGGCTGGATGGCTGGCTGGCTGGATGGCTGGCTGGCTGGCTGGATGGCTGGATGCTTGGATGGCTGGCTGGATGGCTGGCTGACTGGCTGCCTGGATGGTTGGCTGGCTGCCTGGGTGGCTGGCTGCCTGGATGCCTGGATGGCTGGCTGGATGGCTGCCTGGATGGCTGGCTGGCTGCTTGGATGACTGGCTGGCTGGCTGCCTGGATGGCTGGCTGGCTGGCTGCCTGCCTGGGTGGCTGGATGGCTGGATGGATGGCTGCCTGGATGGGTGGCTGGCTGCTTGGGTGGCTGGATGGCTGGCTGCCTGGATGGTTGGCTGGCTAGCTGCCTGGATGGCTGGCTGGCTGCCTGGATGGCTGGCTGGCTGCCTGCCTGGGTGGCTGGATGGCTGGATGGATGGCTGCCTGGATGGGTGGCTGGCTGCTTGGGTGGCTGGATGGCTGGCTGCCTGGATGGTTGGCTGGCTGGCTGCCTGGATGGCTGGCTGGCTGCCTGGGTGGCTGGATGGCTGGCTGCCTGGATGGCTGGCTGCCTGTATGCCTGGATGGCTGGCTGCATGGATGCCTGGATGGCTGGCTGCATGGATGCCTGGATGGCTGGATGGCTGGCTATCTGGCGTCTTGGATGGCTGGCTGGCTGGCTGGCTGCCTGGATAGCTGGCTGGCCTGGTTTTTCTTTTTTTTTTCTTTTGGTCTGTCTCTCTGTCTCTGTCTCTCTCTCTCTCTCTCTCCCTCCAGTTGCTGCAATGATATTATTGCATGTCTGGACTGGCAGTACAGGCTGCTTTTGTAGGTATCTGCACATGTGCATGTGATGGCCTCTGCACCAATTGGTGGCCAGCATTTACTAATTGCATGCAGCCTGCTGTGTGGTAATTGCAGTCCTCACTGTGATTTCAGGACACTGCTATAAAATGTTAGGTTAGGTAGGCATAGGCCTTTCAGTTTTGCAAGGTGGGGACCATGCTGGTTTGCTGTGGACACTGTTGTGTCAGTCAGAAGGTTTGTATGTCTCTCATATCTAAGGCTGTGTTGTAGCCACTGAAATGCATGTTGTACTGAAACCTGACTGTTGCTTTTTCCATTTCACTCTTCTCAGTGTGTATGTTAACTCACACCTGCTAATGCTAACACTGTTTACATGGGAGTATGTACTTTCCTGTGGGAGTTGTGGATTAACTGGTATACAACAGTAGTTCTTGCAATGTGTTGCTATGGCTTCACTATTTTCCCTTTACATTCACTCCTTGAAGGCCTGATATTTGTCTTTACTGGAATGTGTTGCTATGGCTTTCCTATTTTCCATTTACATTCACTCCTTGTAATGCATGATATATTTCTTTCAGCAGTAAGTTCTTATATGTTTGCTGTGGCTTGGTGGCACTGCATGCAGTCTGGTGAGCCCAAGGTCTGGGGTTTGACACTTACAAGGGTATTTTATTTTGCTGCTGAGCAGTACTAGGGCCTTGTATTTTGTACTAACAGTTATGAATATCAGGCACATGCAGTGCTTGTAAACTGCTATACTGTCATTAGTTTGTTAGATGGCTACATCCTTTGATATTTCTGTGTTGTACTACATGAGGGTGTGCTTGTGGGAGTAATTCTACAGCTATTCGCAGAGTGTGTAACAGCAGACAGGCTGATATGCCTGTGTATTTCTGACACTTGCAGGCCTCAGATACTCTCATGTATATATTTGACCAGCCTCAGGGAAAGGTACATATCAGTGGGATACACCCGTGATGTATTTCAGATATTCTGCAGTTGTGACTGTGGGGTATTTTGAGCATATGTATTACTACACCATTTCTGACATGCAAGTAGTGTCTACTTTAACTTATTGACCGTCACCATTACGTGGGATACCCCACCTTTCTGCCTACTGTTAGTACATTTCACAGGGAGTCAGTGGGGCACAGGTAACATTTTTTTTGCAAATCCGGGACATCCCTGTAAATCAGTCACAGTTGGGAAGCCTGGTCTCATACCTATTGAAATATGGCAGTGTTTATCCTGCTCTGATACTGTGTGGGGTTTGTAAGGTGCTACTGTAACACTATTACCTCCTAGCATGGCTGTTTCTCTTATTACACTAATGTAATGCAATTCCACAAGAATTGCCAGTAAGGATTCAGGGAACAAGCTTTGTGTAATGGCCTTCCTATATTCCCTTTACGTTCACTCCTTGTATTTCATGATATATTTCTTTCAGCACCAATTTCTTGTATATCTGCCGTGGCTCAGTGGTAATTCATGCAGACTAGTGTTTCCAAGGTCCAGGGTTCGAGACTGACAGGGGTATTTTATTTTGCTGATGAGCAGACTACAGGCCTTGTCATACAGTGACTAAGGCACTTTTAAGCAGTTGTAAGTGGGTTTGCGCTGGTTTGCACGATGCTTACACATGCGCACACTCGCTTAGTTGAGAGCACACTCGCTTAGCTAAGCACACACAAGCGCACACCCGCTGACCACTGCTTAAAAGTGCTTACTCCCGCTAACACCCACGCTAATTTCTTTTAAAGAAAAGAAAATGGGGAGATAGGAAAGTGGTGAAAAAGGGGGCACAAAGAGGGAAGGACAGTAGGAAAACAAGCTCGGGATGTGCAGGAAGGATGTAGGGAAGGCCCATAGCTGCCCATTTCTTTATCAGCAACAGCTGTGCATATGTGTGAAATTTGGTGTGAAATTTGAAACCTTCCACCCCTGAGAGAGGGGTGAGGACAACGAAATATGTTGTACTGCCAGTTAGAATTATCAGTTTACATGTCCAGTGGACATGTGTGCGAATTGGGCAGCTATGTATGGGGCGTAATTTTTTTGTGGGAACAGAGTGCCCTTTTTTATTTTTTTTTCAGGAGAGAGTGGAATGTGAGGTACAGGAAGTAGGTATATTTGGGGTGGTAGGTTGGGGAGGTTAACAGACAAGACAAACAAGACTCATACAGGGGTGGAGTATGACACGTAGGGGGTAAACACAAATGACGGGGATGGATGTTTGGATATCGCAAGCCCATGAGCCCACAGATGGCAACAGTGGAACTGAATTCCCCACCCATAGACAGTTACCACTGCGCCTTCACAGCCCAGGCCGGGGCTGTGCTGGGGGCTGGATAGGACGGGCAGGCACACCCGTGAGTTGCGCCACCCTCGCCTCAAGCTGGCATAGGGGATCAGTCACAGAACGCCTGATCTCACTACGCACCACAGACCGGACCCTATGGAGGGTGAGTGGAGGCTCTCCTCCGGCCACGCTTGCAGAGGGGAGACGAGCCCCATCCCCTGCAGCGCTTCCACCCAAAGGTGGCACAGGGCCACCGGAGGAGGTCCCGGCCTGGGCACTGGTGCCAGGTGCACTCGCCAGCTGAGGTGGGAGAGGTGGGTCCGCTGGAACCCGCCTTCCCTGTTGTCCTACATTTAGCAGTATTTTATGGCATTTTGGGTTAGTAACAAACAACACCATTCAAAATTAGTTGTAACAGTATGCATCAGTATTCCCATTAAACAAACACCCATGAATTCCGAACATTGAGCAGCAAGCATAACACATGCATATTTAGAACAACAGTGCACATTCCAACAGCATGCAGGGTTGATTGGTGGCAACAGGCCATCAGGTTTGGATATGTGAACGGAGCACATGCATCAACGTACATGCAGATATGTATGAACCAACAGGACAAATGTCCATGGGAATTAATTGTAAATACACATACCCGGTTTGGTGTGGAATGGCATCATTTTTGAAAATAGGGTAAGGTGGAGAAATTTTACATTAACAACTTAAACTGCCTATACATATACTGTACATTCCTAGTAGATGCATATATATATCCCCTACATGTATTAGTACAGTTTCCTGTATGTAACCTTAGGAATGTTGGTGATGGGGATGTTACTGCTACATTAATATACATTCCATTTTTGTTCATATATGTTCATATCTGGCTGTGTTCAGGTACAGCATCCTGCTCCATTTGATTTATATGGGTCTAGACAACTGTGGATGTTCAGCATTTCATACAACCATACTATTTCCATAATGCAAGGGTACAGCAACATATACAATTTGTGGAACGGACACAGTCCATGTTCTGTATTTTATTTAACACATTACACTCTTTGGTTGTGGCTGTCTCATTCATTTCATAATGTAGTGACTGCAGTATACCTTTATTCCAGACTTATTACAGCTTTCTTGGTAGCTTCAAACTGTCTTTCTCACACTCTCTCAATTATTTTATATTTACATTTCAGACTGGTACTTAATTCTAGGCTTTATTAACATTTATTACTGGTTTACCACAACCCTTTCCAGCTGACTCACTTATTTCATATGGCAGAATTTACAAGGATGTATTTGACACTTGTCTATCCTTTGTTGATTGATAACTGCTAATCTGATATTACAATACAGGTGGAAACTTCTATTTGAGACTTGTTTAATCTTTATTACTGGATTGCATTACACTATTTTCCAGGCTGCATCACTTATCTAATCTTACAATACTAGCAGAATCTTTCTTCTAGGCTTATTTGACCTTTATTAGTGGGTTACAACACTGAACTCTTTTACAATCTGTCTCACTTATATTCTATGACAATACCAGTTAAATAATTACTAACCTGCCTGGTGGCGCAACCTCATCAGCCTATCAGCATAGGCTCGCTGATTCGCGAACGAACACCTGTAGCTGTAATATAAAGGAAGTAATATTGGAACATATGTCTCCATACTATAGGCTAGGATATCATTTCTTACATACTTAATTACATGGATACTTACTCAGTAGTGGGGCATTGGGCATTTGGCGGGCCTCCTGGATCCAAAGGTTCAGTTGGTCCTCCTTCCATCACTTCAGGTCCGCATGGTGGTGACGGACCTGATCACCAGTCCTCGGAATGCCTGTGGCACTGGTGAGATCATGTGCCAACCAGTTCCACGCCTCTGCCTTGTACGCACCCCAGTGAACCTGGCCCTGCATGAGTTTTGCTTCATGATCATGGATTAGGAGCCAAACCATATATTTTGACTCCTCAACACCCCACCTTTGTGCTCTAAAGCGACTTCCCTCTCCTGCACCTGCCATCCTGACTGCAAATGGGTACCACAATCAGTTATGCTGTGAATTCCCACCTATGGGGCTTATATATGCCGGTTTTCCCGCACTTATCTGTGATTGGCCGTTTTGGATATTTATCAGCTTAAAAAAAAATGCTTTGTCATGCTTCTATTTCCATTCATTCCTATATATATGCTAATACTGCATTTCTCAGTACAACTGTCATGGCTTAGTGGTTCAGTACTTTGACTATGGTGCACAGTATCCCAGGTTCGACCCTGGGCATTGCTTTTTTTATTTTACTACTGTCTAGACGGGCTAGGAGGTGTGTCTGTGTAAAGACGGCTTTGATGCAGCTTGCCCAATGTTGCCCGCCGGTAAGCTGGTTGGCGCGCTGCGCAGCTTCTCACAAACGGCTTACGCTGGGTAACACGTTATTTAGCTATGAGCACTCATATTATGCTGGGTGAAGCACTGCTGAACTACAGGCACTCATTTTAAGCGTGGTAAAGTGCTGCTCAACTCCGGGCACTCATTTTAAGCGTGGTAAAGTGCTGCTCAACTCCGGGCACTCATTTTAAGCGTGGTAAAGCGCTGCTCAACTCCGGGCACTCATATTAAACCTGTTAAACTGCTGCTCACCTGCGGGCACTCATATTCAGCTTGTTAAAGCGCTGCTTACCTATGGGCACTCATATTAAGCTTGTTAAAGCGCTGCTCACCTACGGGCACCCATATTCAGCTTGCTAAAGCCTTGCTAAGCTATGGGCAATTATGATCCTTTTTTTATATTTTATTATGTCGGATTTCTTCAAAAATACATGGCCCATTTCATTACATTTTACTTAAATTATAGTTTTTTATATATATATATATATATATATATATATATATATATATATATATAATATGTCAGGGGATTGTTTCATGCTTATTTAAATAAAAATGAAAAATTATGTTATGGGGGCTCGAACCGTGATTACCTCCTCTTTGGCTAACGTCTCTACCGCTACGCTATTGCTACTTGGCTTACTTTGCATATTTAGATCTTATATGCTTTTCAATGTCTGCTAACTGTGGCTGAGTGGAGGGCATACCCGCGCAAACGAGCGCAACTACGGGCAAACATTTTGGAAATTATAAAAAAAAAAATTAAACTGCTATTTTTACGTTTTACATTACAGTTGGGTTTATAGTCTGTGAGGGCATGTGGTGTTGTGTTCCTTGACATTTCCGCGGACTCGCTTGTGGGTGTTTACTTTCAGGACTCTGACTCTTCTGGGAGCATGTTCCTTTGCAGAACTCGGCATTCGGACACACCCCCTACTTTCCTACACAGACCGTGTTAGCCTAGGGTATGATTCAGCATGCCCTCATGAATATGCATGGCATGCTGACGTCATACCATTAGACTGCAGCCTCCGTGTAAGACATATTAACTCTCACATGGAGGTTTCGTGAATCCGGACCCATATCTTTAGCTTTCTCAACCAATGACATTTATCAGTTCCCATCTGGACACAAGAAATTGTATAGTAAGCCTTCCCCAGACAAATTTCAGGTGATCCATACTGCAGTCTAGGCACACCTATGAAAGCACTCTCTGTCAGCATCATTGGTCCTTAAGATTTTAGATCTTATGGCTCCTTCAGTAGTATACAGCTCAGCAAGCTCCTGCCTGGTGCCCTGCAGAGTTCTACAGCAGCAGAGAGACAAAAGAGAGACTTGGGAGTGATTAAATATCATTTTTCTGCATTTTCTTGCTGCCTTTAGCCAATTCTTTCTAAAACGCCAATTTTTTTTTTTTTTTTTTTAGACTTTCTGTGATTTAAAAAGCTTGTTTCAGCTACATATTGTACTTATTTTACTGCCTGCACTTTAACAGTAGATGTTATGTAGTCCTATCTCGCCTACATTCTTACCCGTGGGTTCGGAGCAAAATATCGTCTCCGACTCGGCCAAACTTTTCTAGCTCGAAGTCTTCTATTGGCTGGGCTAAGCAGGTATCCGATGGTGCACTGCTCCATATCCCCAGATCTCGTTTGCCTTTCATGTAGCTTGGACGTGATCTTGCTCTTGGCTGTCGCTAAGTTCCTTTTTCTTGTCTTTGAGAAAAATTTTTTCATAAACGAAAAGCTGTTTTCATAGCTATTGTCTTTTAGTGTTGTTTTAGGTTTTTGGTAGTGTGCTTGTGTTTGTGGTATCCCGCTAACTGTTCCCTCGGGCTAGGCCTGTTTCAATTAGAAGACCTAGTTCTTTTGTTCTGTCTGTTCGTGCTAAACCGTTTAAGTTAGAGGTTTGGTGTCTGTTCCCTTACTTTGTGGTCATTAACCGTTTTATTTAGAGGTTTTTGACCTGGTTTGTCTCAGTGTGTGTTCTCCAGTGTGTGTGTACTGTTACAGTTCATAACTTGTTCCCACGTTTTTTGTGGTGTTGCGCGTCTATGAGTTTCTTGTCAGACCGTTTCTTGGGTTGCGTTGTTTGTGTTTGTTGTTGAGAAATGTCCAAGGATTCCAAGGAGCACAAACCTTCGGGTTTCAAAAAGTGCTCTAAATGCGGGTACAAAATGTCCATCACCGATGGGCATTCTATTTGTGTTTATTGCCTGGGAGCCATTCATCTGCAGGAGTCCTGCAGCTTTTGCCATGCGTTCAGTCCCAGAGTGCTCCAAGAGAGAAAGAATAAGCTGATTTTAAAGGGACTCTTGAAACCCTCTTTCGAAGAGGCCTTGGATTCTTCTCCCAGTGCTAAGTCTAAGTCATCCAAGTCAAAAAAGATATCTCCGGCTCCGTCAGTTTCATCGGAGCCTCCGGAGAAAATCACAAAACTTGCATCAACCTCCTCGGCTCCACTGTCCTTGGGGCCGCAGGAAGTGTCGGTATTGATGGAACCAATTATATTGGAACCTCTTCGGAGCCGATCGTCCAGTCTTAGACCAGCTTCTCCTGAGAGGAGATCTCGATCTCCCTCCCTGTCCTCCAAATCCTTCAGGACCCTTTCAGATGTGGATGTTGATAGGGTGGTCCAGAGGCTCCTCCAGTCACCAGTTTTGGCAAAATTGTTTTCGGCTCCGACCCAGTCGGCTCCGGAGCCCGTCCCCACCCCTTCTTCGATCATTCCTCCTCCGAGCACATCTCTGTCTTCAGAACCGGAGTGTTCCGCGCCGTGTGATGGTCCTAGGCCGGTTCCGATGGCCCCACCGGCCCTATCGGTACCGACATCGGCTCTGACACTGTCGGCTCCGTCCTCGGGGTTCGGGACTCAGGATTCTTCAGTTGGGCCCGAGGGGGACATCTCGGGACATATTTCCGTTCCGAGTTTCCCTCTCAGTGCCTTGGCTCGGGGAAATTCGACTCCTGTCATGGTCTCGGAGGCTGGCCGGTACTCGGACTCTGGGTGGCCTGCCTTCGAGGCCATGCAGACTGCGCTGGCGAGATCGTCAGCTACATCAGGTGGGTCGGTCACTCTGTCCCCCACCACTCCGGTGAGAGCCTTTGATCACCACCTATCCATGGACAGCAGAGCACCAAGCCCTAGGGATACCTCCATGAGTGGTCCCCAACTTTCTGAGGGCCCTTCAGAGTTTTTGCCTGAAGAGCCCTAGAAAGAAAAGGTGCAAGAGGAAGCACATAGACTCCCAGGATGAGTCTGTTACCTCTGATACTGACCTCGAGGAATCGGAGGGGTCCCCCAAGTCATCCTCTGATGATGTTTCCTTCTCCAACATCCTGGAGATACTGAAACAAAGAGGTGACTAGCCTTTCAAAGCCCCCTACGAGGAGGAGTCAGTCTTTCTTAAGGCCTTTGGTGCTCAGCCCTCCGCCTCCTGGGTGTCCCCACCCTTCGACAAGCTCCTAGATTTGATTTGTCGGAGGGTGTGGGAAAACCCTGATTCTGTGGAACCCGTACCCGAGCCCGTACTCAGGCGTCCCAACAAGTTTCTTTCTACTCCCCAGAGTAAGGAGTTTCTGTCCAAAGCAGTCCCTGTAGATGCCATGGTGGTGGCGGCGGCCACTCAGAAGGATGTAGCAGAGACCTCTTCCCCCGTCCATCCTCCTGACAAGGAGTCTAGGACCATGGACCGGTACGGGAAGCATACCCTCTCATCAGCAACCTTTACCTTATGGTCGCTGAACTATCTGTCTCATTTCAATCGGCTCCAGAGAGATCTCATCAAGGAGTTAGGAGATACTCTTGCGGGTAACGTCCCTGAGGCGGTGGCCCAGACGGTTAACGCCCAGGTGTTTACCCTCAATTCCATCGTCAACTCCTCCATGCGGCTCATTTCATATGCAGCCGATGGAGCAAGTAGGGCAGCAAGCTCAGGAGTCGCCCTTAGAAGGCAAGCCTGGCTGCGCCTTTGTCACTTCGCGGAGGCCTTCAAGTCTTCCTTCACTGACGCCCCCTTTGATGGTTCTTCTTTGTTCGGAACCAAAGTGAGACACACCCTCACCAGGTGCGAGCAAGAGGGAAAGACCCTGTCTGCTGTAGGGGTCTGTTTTTCCCTTCCCTCTAGGCCTTACCCCAAGGCCCAGCGGGGTGGGAAGATGTGGCTCAAAAAATCACAGAGGTTTTTTCCTACCGCACAAGGTGAGTCTGCCTCCAGAGGCAGAGGAGGGAGAGGTATTCAGGGAGATGCCACCCTAGAGGCAGAGGGGGCCCCCGCAATTCGGGAGACCGCGATTCCTTTTTCTGCTCTCCATGCTCTCGTTCCTGAGGGAGTGCCCGGCTGTGCTTATCCGGAGCCAGTCTGGGGTCGAATTTCATTATATCCAGAAGCCTGGAAAAGTATCACCCAAGACCGATGGGTATTACAAATAATTTCCAGAGGTTATCTCATTCCGTTTATGTCAGACCCCCCTTCAATCAGAAAAATCACAGACATTCCACCCAGTCAAAGGGATCAAGCAGCCTCAGAGGTTTCAAAGCTGCTAGGAAAAGGAGCCATCCAGTGTGTCCCCTCAGACCAAATCGGATTAGGGACTTACTCAAGATTCTCTTTGGTGCCAAAAAGAACAGGGGACCTGAGACCCATATTAGATCTCAGCCAACTGAACAACTATGTACAGAAGTCCAGGTTCCATATGGTCACACTACAATCGATTCTCCCATTATTGGGAGAGGAGGTATGGATCTGCTCCATCGACCTCAAGGATGCTTACTACCATGTCAAAATGGACAGGGCATCCAGGAGTCACCTACGCTTCTGGCTGGGAGCCAGTCATTTCCAGTTTCGAGCCCTACCCTTTGGTCTCACCACAGCCCCCAGGGTGTTCACCAAGTGTATGGCGGTGGTGACTGCTCACTTGAGATGTCAGGGATTCCAGGTGTTTCCGTATCTGGACGACTGGCTCCTTACCTCCCCCACCAGGCATCAACTAGTCCAAACCAGGGACACTACCATCACTCTATGTCAACAGTTGGGCATAACACTAAATTGGGGTCAACAGTTGGGCATAACACTAAATTGGGAAAAATCTGCTTTGTTGCCCACGCAGCGTGTCACCTTTATAGGCGTAGAATTAGACACCATTGGAATGCGAGCATTTTTACCGCAGGAAAGGATCAGAGTCTTACAACAACAGATACACACCCTGATGCCCCTGAGGAAAGCAAAGGCAAGATGGGTTCTTCAACTCCTGGGGACCATGGCAGCAGCAATTATGTTGGTCCCTCTAGCGAGATTGCGCATGAGACTTCTTCATTGGCTCCTCTTTGTTCAGTGGTCTCTCCAAAAATTTCCACTTTCTCACCCCATTTTGCTCTCTGACAGATGCAAAAGGGATCTCAGTTGGTGGCTTTGCACCAACAATTTGGATGGGGGAATGCCCTTCGTTCCACCCATCCCGGTTGCCACAGTGACCACGGACACCTCCCAGATGGGGTGGGGGGCATTATCTTGGCAGGACAGTCCAAGGCACGTGGCAAGATCATGAGATACATCTGCATATCAACATCCTAGAGATGAGAGCGGTGCTACTTGCATTGCAGGCACTTCAGAGCTTTCTACCTCGAGGGACGATTGCAATACACTCGGACAACATGTCAGTAGTGTGGTATCTAAACAAGCAAGGGGAAACCAGGTCTTACCCCCTGTGCAGAGAGGCCATGCGAGTGTGGCAATGGGCAGTATCTTCCCAACGGTTTCTGGTGGCAATGCACATTCCGGGGAAGTCCAATGTGATTGCGGACAGGCTAAGCAGAGCTATTCTGATGCCTTACGAGTGGTCCCTGAATCGTTTAGTTGCAGAACGAATCTTCAGTAGATGGGGTCAGCCTTGCTGCGACCTTTTTGCCAGCCCCCTCAATGCCAAATGCAGCAGCTACTTCATGCCGATCCCCCCACAAGTGGTGTCACCCAGGGATGCTCTAGTTCACGATTGGCCCTCCGGTCTGCTTTATGCTTTCCCTCCGTTTCCCTTGCTGTCAAAAGTGATTCAGAAAGAGCAATCCTTGGGAAGCAGAATGATTCTGATTGCTCCACACTGGCCTCGTCAAGTCTGGTTCCCCTTTCTCCAACATACATTGTGGACTCACCTTGGATTCTGGACCCTCAATCAGATTTACTGGCACACATGTCGGGACAGTTCCACCCCTCTCTGATGACCCTCCGGTTGACAGCCTGGCTACTCCACTTCCATCGCTAGTTAGGCTTCATAAATTTTCACCGGAAGTAGTTCACATTTTATCTTCCTCTCATAAGCCATCTACTAAGAAGATTTATTCTAGCAAATGGAAGAGGTTTTCTATTTGGGTGCATACCCAAGGAATTGATCCTTACACAGCTCCAATTGCTTCAGTCTTGGAGTTTTTGTTTATGCTTTTCCATCAAGGTTCCACGTCAGCTACCATAAAAGTTCATTTGGCAGCGATCTCAAATTTTCATGTTGCTAATGAGCCTAGTCTCATGGCTCATAGACTCTGCAAGGCTTTCCTGAAGGGTACTCTGTTACTCCGTCCTCCGGTCTCCGAACCTATCATGCCCTGGGATCTCAATTTTGTTCTACAAGCCCTTACTTCACCACCTTTCGAGCCTGCAGCTACCTGTGACTTGAAATTCTTGACCTGGAAAACGGCCTTCTTAACAGCAATCACTTCAGCAAGGCGAGTTTCAGAAATTCAAGCCCTTTCTATCAAACCTCCATACTTAATATTCCATAAGGACAGGGTTTCTATTAGACCAAACCCTTCTATCCTTCCTAAAGTGGCTTCCGTATCTAATCTTAATCAATCTATTGAGTTGCCTGTATTCTTTCCTCATTTTTCAAACAAGGCAGAATTTAAATTTCATCAGTTGGATGCACACAGACAGTTACATTTCTGTCTGCACCAAAAAAAAGATATCCAGAAGTCTGATCAACTATTTGTCTCCTTTTCGGAAAACAAAATTGGGTCCCCTGTCTCCAAAATCACCCTATCCAGATGGATATCTAGTTGCATCTCTTTTGCCTACCACGCAGGAGGAAAAGATCTGCCATTTCCGGTCAAGGCTCACTCTAC
Organism: Protopterus annectens; assembly: GCF_019279795.1. Classification (NCBI taxonomy): domain Eukaryota; kingdom Metazoa; phylum Chordata; order Ceratodontiformes; family Protopteridae; genus Protopterus; species Protopterus annectens. The sequence continues at coordinate 732,372,839 of NC_056730.1, forward strand.
TCGGGCTGTTTCTACATCTACAACCTATCAAGCCAGATTGTCAATGGATGATATATGTGCTGCAGCTACTTGGGCTTCTCCTCACACATTTGTTTCTCATTACAAATTGGACGTGGTATCTAGGGGCAGGTCGTCCTTTGGTTCCACAGTACTCAGGAGTATTTTCCTATGAGCCACCCAGGATGTAGGTGCTAGGGACGCTGTCCCACGGGTAAGAATGTAGGCGAGATAGGTCTACATAACATCAAGAAGTTATGTACTCACCATAACATTCGATGTATGTAGTCCATTTCGCCTCACATTCTTACTTACCCTCCTACCTTCCCCCTTCCTGGAGGATCTGGAGATTAGGTTTCTATCTACAGAGTTCCCTTTACTTTTAGCTTATTCTTTTTACCTGGATGTTGTGTATGCATGGGGTATGAATGAGTATTGCAGCAAACTAGATCTGGGGATATGGAGCAGTGCACCATGGGATACCTGCTTAGCCCAGCCAATAGAAGACTTCGAGCTAGAAAGGTTTGGCCAAGTCGGAGCCGATATTCGGCTTCGAATCCACGAGTAAGAATGTGAGGCGAGATGGACTACATACATCGAACGTTATGGTGAGTACATAACTTCTTGTTTTTCTGTTTAAATTACCTGTTTAACTGTTGTAGGCTACACACTCAAGTGTGATAGCCATTTCTGTGCATTTAACGTGTTTTTTTGATTGTATCTGCTTTATTTTCTGAAAAAAAAAACAAACAAAAAAAATACTTGTTTTCCTGCCTTTCTAAGCTAGTATAGTCCAGTTTTCATGTTAGTGCTGAATTCAAGGCTGTGTTACAAGTTTCTCTGTTTGCCCATACCTTATTTGGATTTTTATCTCTTGGGTCCAGACTTACTCCCATCTCTTTCCATACCTTCCATCACTAAATAAGGCAGCTGCTTCACCTTGATCCCCCATTGGGTCATTTACTTTTGGATTCTGTGGTCTGTTAGTGTCCCGTCCCCTGGCAACTCTCTGTGCATTTCCTCCTACTCTTCTCTTTATTTTGAAGTTTGTACAGAAAGCCTGAATATAAAAATCTATAATAATTCTCATTGCTTTAATCTAGCCAAGGCAAATCTGATTTAACCTGCTGAGGCCTTACTTGAGGAAGGTCCCATGGCTACCAGATCCACAACCAGATGATCTGTCTCGCCCATCTTATCAGCCTCACCTGGACCTGCAGAACCTAAGGTTAACCACATGGTTTCTTTAGTGCTCCTAATGGCCAAGAAGCCTCCCTTATCCCAAAAGGTGGTATACATTTTGCCTACTTCTCAAAAACAATCTATCCATAAACTCTACAGGAGTATATGGAAAAGTTTCCCTGTTTGCTCTGTATAACAAGGCTTACACCCATTTCTGCATCCATCCCAGAAGATTTTCAGTTTCTTTCAACCCTGTACAATACAGGATATGGTTACTATACAGTTAAGGTAAAATTGGTTTCCATTTCAAATTTCCTTTCCAGGATGCAAAACCATTCCCTGGCTTCTCACAAACTCTGTAAAGCCATTCTTGGGGATCTGTTTCAAGGTTATACTTCTCCTTGAGACCTCAGTTTTGCCATAGATGCTCTAACTAATCTTCCCTTTGAGTCTGCCTCTTCTGCAGACCTGAGAACCAACCCATCCTTTATTGTGAAAGAGAGTAATCTAAATTTACCTGTATTTTTATCTAACCATTCTAACAAATGAGAGTACTTTTACATAATCTGGATAGTCATATACATCTCTGATTCTACAGCCACAGAACGAGACCGTTCAGGAATGATGTTCAGTTATTATTTTCCTTTACCCCAAATGAAAATGCAAGAAAATCTTAAAGCAAACATTATCCAGCTGGCTTTCTGAATGTGTCCCCTTTATGTATTCATCCAGAAGTAAAACCTTGCCATCTAAACCAAGAGCTCATTCCACCAGATCTGTTTGTCTCCACTGTCTTTTTCAGAAATTCCACTGTGAATTTATGCAGTATCGACATGGCCTATGTTTCATACTTTTTCCATATGTTATAAATTGGATGTCATGTCTAGGTCTGGAGCTTTTTGGGTCAACAGTTCTGAAAGGTAATCTGTCATGAAGCCACCTAAGATAGTAGGTAGCTTGGGATTCTGTTCCAACAGTTGGATCTGACTGATGGATTAAATGGGACACAGAAGCTATCTGCTTACCATAATGATGGACCCTTTTTATCCTAATCTCTCCAGTACATCCCACCCTCCTTCCCCTGCCAGTTTTGTCACCTTGTATCAAGGGATCTGCAGACTAATCTGGAGCTCTTCTTCCTGTTAGTCTTCAGTATGACAGCTAGTCTCAAACTTATGCCCTTTCTGACCAGCAAACTCAATCTAAAGTTAGTAAGGCTTAGGGGAATTATGGGATGAAAAACCTGAAGGAACTCAAGACTAGGAGCACTAGCAGATGGCCATATTGGCTCTGACAAGCAGCTTGGTACCCAACCGTTGTATGGGATGGACTAAGATGAAAAGTATCCAGTTTTATTGTAAGTACGTAGCTTCCATCATCTTTGTTTATTAACCCAGACTTAATACCTGAGGTAACCTGTGAATTGAACCTTAATGAGTTAGTGTGCTAGTCATGTTTTTAGAGTGTTTCTACAGAGGTAGATATACACTGAACTGTCAAGATGCTCACAGCCAGCCAAGATTTCTTTGCACAGAATCAACAATTGTGGAAAGGATGATCAGCTCTTTATTTCATTTGCCTTTCACCCATTGGGTCAAAGCATTTATAACATTATCTTCTAGTAATAAAACTGTGCACAGTAAACCTGGAGCATATTTATTTTACATTTGTTGACCGACCGGGCTAGTCTAGCTGGATACATGTCCATTTTCAGTAGAGGCCCGGGGAGAAAAGCTCCACTTTAAACTAGTTAACATCAGGCCAGTGCCAAAACAAGATATTAGCCTGACGAGCCTGATCTGCAAGGCCATGGAACTCATAAACAATTTATTTATTTTATTTTATTCAATCAGATCATTGGATATGTTCTTGGCCTGCTTCAGGAATCTATCAGTAGACAGTATTTATGCTACTGCATTGTGGGTTTTCATGTATATTTTTGCATGACACTGTAAGCTGGCATTTATCTTAATTTCTAGGTCTTTCTTTGGGGTTGCTATCCTCTGAGATATTCTTGCTTAATTCCACCCAAGATGTGTAGCTGGAGTCCACATCCTTGTAGTAGACAGACTGAATCATGTAAGACACCAAAGTTATGTACTTAATGTAACAGTAGAGCTTCATAATCCATGTCCATTCATGTTGACATATTTTCCTTCCCCCTCCTCTTCATGCCTGTCTATTTTGAATTTAGCTATTCAGGAGTACACAGAGGCCTCTGGAGTAGGATGGGTAGACTGCTTTAGAGGCATGTATTCCCATGGTACGTATTCCAATGTCAGAAGAAATCTGATGGCAAATTAAATCTAAAGAAAGGGAAGCAAGGGGAATTATGGGAGTTTGGGGAGGAGCTCAAACTTTGGGAAATTCTGCATAGCTGAATTGGTGCTGCCTGCTGTTACCAGTTCTTCAGCTGAAGTGGATGGACATGAATCATGATCATTATGGTAAGTACATAATTTTTGCTTCTTGACTATGTAGGCTTGCAGTGCAAGTCTGATGCTTTATTGAGGGTGCTGCTCTAGGTTACATAATAATGTCTTATTTGGACAGGAGCTTGTTAAAACCCTCCCCTGCCCAACGGTATAACTTTGGAAACTGGAAGGGCATCTGCTGAATTCAGACCGTTAGCCATAGGGAGCCCTGTTTGGGGACTTACAGGCAGAAGGCTATCTGTTGTCCTAGTCATTTAAAGGCTGAAAAAGTAACATGAGTTTAGGAAGCCAGAGAAGTTGTATTTTCTGCTGAAACATACTTGTGAGACAAAGATCAGATTATGGGTTTATTGCCTGTGAGGGCTTTGGAAATCCTATTTTGAATTTGAAAGCTAGAGTCAGTAAGTTGTAATGTGGCTGGGATTCAGAAAGGTAATACACTAGATGTAATCCCTAATGAGGACAGTCAACCATTTACAGACACCCTATCTATTTCAGAGATGGGGGCCACCACAGTGATTTTACAGGGTCAGTAGAATCTCAATAGGATAGCCATCTCTGTGGGTATGCTGCATGCTAATATGGCTTTCTTGGAGGGAGCAGCTAATGCTAATTAGCCATGTGCTGTCTCCCAGAATGTCTTTGTAAATTAGTATGATAGACTGTGTTAATTAACATAGCTAAAGTACGACATTCTCCATTATTTCCAGTGGGAAAGACTGTCTTGCAAGTAAGGTTCAAGTAGTTTAATGGGGTAGTAGTAGTAGTAGTAGTAGTAGTATGTATGTATATATATATATATATATATATATATATGTGTGTGTGTGTGTGTGTGTGTGTGTGTGTGTGTGCATGCTCACATGCTTGCAAGGTTATGACTGGTGTCTGATTACTGTGTGCATCTGCCTGGATAGTCACAGTAGGAAGTAGTTAGGGGATTGATGGTGTTTGTGTGTGACTGTGTATGGGTGAGTGTGAGTGAGATTGAGTGGGGTGTCATGTATAATGAGATACTGTATGTAGGGGATTCGGCACAGCATATTCTTGTATCTTATCAGTCTGGGGATGTTATGTTAATTTAAACGGATTTGATAAATTTCTTTGGGGGTAGGAAGGTGTCTTCACTGTGATAAACACTGATGCGTATGCATATGAATGTTTGCAGAGATTGCAAGAGAGTGAATGAGAGGCGCGCCTGTGGCAATATGATGCATGGACTGCCAGTGGAAATTATCACCAAAAATGCTGTTTAGCACTGGTGGTAATTGCATCCAAATCAAAGACATGCAAATCAGCAAACAATGAGGTCTTCCAAATTGCAACTAAACTTGTGTCTGAATGCAGTCGTGTAAACTGCAACTTTTTGAGTTGTAGTTTTCTGGAATGCAGGGATTATTTCTGATTTCCAGCCTGTATCTTTTAGCCAAAAACATGTAGCTTTTATTTTGTATGTTGGATTTTCTGACTGTTTTGTATCTTTGTGAATGATTTGTTTTCGATTTATTGCATAGACTTTTTATTTATGCATATTTTCTTGGAAAAGAAATGCTTTTATTTAATTAAAGTAAAATATTACATTTGATTTTGAATGTTTGTTGCTGATTAACATAAGGGCTTTTGCATTTAACTGTATATCAACATGCACTGTGCCCATTCTTGGGAGGAAAAATGCTCAGAGTTACTTAATATCATTTGAATATTTAAGGGGAATCTTATTTTAAAAGTGTAGTAGTAGTAGTAGTAGTATTCTGTTTGTTAATTAGACAGATTGTGGTGGTAGCACACCATGAACTTGGAAAGGAGAGAGCTGGTGATGGAGTGTCAACATTCACCCCCCCTTCAGTTATGAAAAAAGATCTGGTTACTGTTTAGGTTATAGTGAAGTACACTGGGCTCAGTCTGAGGTAGGCAAAATGCTGTACTCATTGATTATATCTCTGATGTATAAATGTGCAAAGTGGATCTTATTTTGATGTGGCCCTTAATGGCTAATATCTAAGACGGCAGTGTGCATTTTCCAGTTGCCCTTTGTATGATAACTGGTGTCAGTGGTGGGAGTTAGATCCTGTACTGCTTGTGTAGTGTCAGGTATTGAAAACAGTGGTATGGAAGTAAAAGTCTATAACTGCTGTTTGTCACACATTAAACAGTGGCATTAGGTGTGATTATAAGCCTGTCTGTTCCATGTTGTACGAAGGAAACTTCTTGATGTTCTTCGTTTTTCACTGTTGCAGTCATCACTTTTGGGTTATCCCTGCCAGGGTAGTCCTCGGCCGACCCGAATACCCGAGGCATAGTATTTCTGTGTCGGTTGCTGTCGCTTCAGGACTGACGTCAGGTTGTCAGTAGTATAAAGTAAGGCAGCCGTCGTTATTACATCAGTCTTTCTTGCTGCGGAGCCCGAAGCAGAAGCAGTCCACATGATTGCCGGTCTGCCGCTACCTTAGTTTCGTCTTCCGAATTGAAGCTGAAGTCTTCTAAAGCTAAGTACCCCATTGGGGCTCCTTTTTTCATGCTCTAACCGATGTCAGAAAAAGTTAACAATTGTCTTGCCTGTGGAAAGCAAATGCCACACCGAGACTTTCATTCTTACTGCGTCACTTGCTTAGGCCCAGACCACGACGTTCCCCTGTCACTTTTGTGCTTTGTTTAACGCCAGAATTATAAGTTGTCAGGCCCTTATTGTAGCTTGATATTTTCACTTACAGTCCTCGAATTCTGATATGGTTTCAGTAAGCCATCCAACAGCAGATCTTCTGAAAAAACGTAAAGATAAAGACAGAGACAGACCGCACAGGTCCAAACCTATGGACGACGCTTCCGTTAAGCTAGTCGTCAGTTCTCCGGTCCTCAGTGAGGTGCTTTCGCAGGCTCTGATGCCCGATGCTATGGATTCACAAGCCGATACCGAGACCCTTTCGGAGTCTGGTATGTCGCAAAACTCTTCGACTAAGGATCCTGCTGTTGTCTCTCCCTTGGATGGGTCCAAAGCCGCTGAGCAGGCACTGGCTTCCACGTAACTACTCCGCACTACCGATTCTCTACATAAACTGACGACTTCTTTCGCATCTACCGTTCTTTCGAAAACTGCTGAATTTCAAAGGCCCAGGGTATGAACCACACCCAAGAAACCGACGACCCAATCTCAGGCACCTGCTTCCTTGCCTCAGTCTCAAATGCTTAAAATGGCGGAAGACCTTATCATGCTGATCAGGGGAAGCCAAGCTACCCCTTCCAAAAAAAAAAAAAAGAGAGAGAGAGATCTGTCCCCAGTAGTTTTGTCTGAACATGAGTCTGATGACTCTGATGCATCTGAATATGAAGACATGCCACCCCTTTCTGCTTATGAGGATTCTGATGCAGAGGACTCAATTTCTTCAGACTCTCCCCCCAAGGACTTTTCCTTTGGGGGAACCCTTCATACCTTAAGGGAGCATTTCCAATGGGAATATCAGGACTTCCCTTAGTCTAAAAAAGAGACTCAGGGAATTCTTAGATCTTCCACAACACAGATCCCTGGCCATTCCCCCAGTCCTGGATGTTGTGGACAATGTTTTCCTGGAATCCAGTTTGACTCCTAACACCCTCTATCCTGCACCCAGAAAACCTGACCGGTATTACAGAGTCCCTGACTCGCACAAATTTCTTTTCAGAAATCCTACTGCTGACCCTGAGGTAATTTCTCAAGGGCCTAAAGGAATTAAAGCAACCTTTGATAAAAATCCCACCCCCTCAGATAGGGATTCCAGAACACTAGACAGATGGTGTAAAAAAGTATACACCTCTGCTACTCTTGCTATCAGAGCACTAAATTGCCAGTTCCATATGCTAAAATTACAGCAACATACCATGGAACTCCTCAAACAAAAAGTGGCTTCCTTTCCTCCTTGTGCAGAATCTAAAGAGTTACAAGAGTTAATACATTCTGCAAGTCAAGTAACTAAGCACACCTTACACTGTGGTTTTGACGCTCTAAAAGCTTCTTGCAGGGCAGCAGTCACTGGTTCTATCCTTAGAAGGAATGCATAGCTTAAGGAACATCCATTGCCAGACTATGTTAAATCTAAATTGTTGGATGCATCCTTGCACAAGGACAACTTATTTGGCACTAAAGCAGAGGACGTCTTAAAAACGATGGAAGAAAAAGCTAAATCTATGCAAACAGTCAAGGATTTCAAACAGGTCCAGCCACCCAGGTTCAGCAGGCATTGCCCCTCCAAACACTGTTCCTTTCCTGCTCCCACCAGGTCAATTCAGCCCAGACCCCTCCCCCAGACAGCAGCCACAGGGAATGCAGAGATCTGAACAGTGGAATTCCTCCACTTCAAAAACAGGGAGTTCTAAAATGGTTCCCAGATCTACCTCCAAACTAGTGGGCAGAGGCACAAAAGCAAGTCCTTTCCCTGCTCTCTGTGAGGGCAATAGAGCACATTCCTGCAGAACAGAAAGGCCAAGGTTTCTACTCCAGACTTTTTCTGGTACCCAGAAAAGATGGCACCTGGCGCCCCATCCTCAATCTATCCATTCTAAACACCTTCCTGGTGATACCAAAATTCAAAATGCTCGCCCTCCTGCAACTGCTACCCATGCTCTCCAAGGATGCTTGACTAGCCATCCTAGACCTAAAAGAGGCCTACCTCCGCATACCTATCAGGGAATCATGCAGAAAATATCTACGTTTCAGAGCAGGATCTCTGCACTTCCCTTTGGCTTATCTACTGCTCCCAGAGTTTTCACAAAATGTCTGGCTCCGGCCATTGCCTTCTGCAGACAAAGGAATATCCAAATTTACCCATACTTAGATGAGTGCCTAATTAGGGCAGACAGTCAGGAAAAGCTGCTGAAGCACCTGGCCTTTGTACTGTCCCTACTGACATCCCTAGGGTACACTATCAACGAAAAGAAATCCAAACTAATACCCACCCAAATGATTATATTCCTGGGAGCAAGCCTGGACACAGCATCCCAGATGGCATTCCTCACACCAGAAAAACAAACTTACCTGACAGCCTACTTCTCTCAGCTAGCTACCAGACCCCAGTTATCTGCAAGGAAAATCCTGCAAGCTCTGGGGTTCATGGCAACTTGCATTCTATTCATTCCATATGCCAGACTGCATATGGGGAAACTTCACTGGTACCTAAAAAGCCTTTGTCAACACTCTCAGGACCTGGAAACTGTTATACCCATGATACCTTGCCTCAGGAAAGATTTTCTTTGGTGGGCAGCAGCATGCTGCCACAACAAGGGACTACCTTTCTCACCACCCCACGCCGCCCAGATCCTTGCCACAGATGCATCAGAGTATGCGTGTGGTACATACCTGGACGGCAGGTGCATACAGGGCCAATGGAGCCCACAGCAAATCCATCTGCACATCAACCAAAAAGAGATGTTAGCTGTCCAGCATGCATTAACAGCTTTCAAGCCCCTATCCCCAGGGGCTCTCCTGATCAAAACAGACAACACCACTGCAATGTGGTATATCAACAAGCAGGGAGGGACTCACTCCTACCCTCTATGCAGGCTGACTATGACCCTTTGGCACACAGCCTCTGCCATGAAACTCCACCTGTTAGCACAATTCCTGCCAGGTTCTCTAAACTTCCTGGCAGACCACTTGAGCAGAAATCTTCTGGACCTGCACGAGTGGCAGCTAGACAAAAGAACCTTCACCCTAATAAATGGGGCACCCCGAAGGTCGACCTCTTTGCCTCCCACACCAACCATCAGTTCAGCAAGTTCTGCACCAGGGAGCATCACTGCATGGCTTGGAAAGTGGATACCCTATCCTTCCCTTGGGTCAATCTGTTGGTCTTTGCCTTTCCTCCAACACCTCTCATCCCCAGGGTACTGCTCAAAATAAAGGAGGAAAAACTAAGGACAATTCTTATTGCTTCAGACTGGCCTTGCCAACACTGGCACCCACTGATATGAAGCCTGTCCCCACTGCCGCCATGGCACCTCTCTCAGACCCCAACCCTCCTGACCCAGAGGGATGGAGAATTCATGCATCCCCAATTGCAGACCCTCATTTGGCAACTTGGCTTATTCCCTAACCACTGATCAATCTGCCAACCTCAGTAAACATGTTCTAGATGTTATACGTGAGGCCAGATGCCCTAGCACTAGAAAATCTTATGCTGACAAATAGAAAAGGTTCTGAACCTGGATTCAGGCTAAGGGAGCCGGTACTGCACAGCCCTTCCTCCCTCCCTCTCATCCTGGATTACTTAGCTGACCTGCTACACAATGATGTCTCTTTCTCCTCTATAAAAATTCATGCCTCTGCTATCTCTGCTCATTTCCCCATCGAGCAGCCCCTTTTCTCACACCCTCTGATCAAACAATTCCTTACAGAGGCTAGCAACTTGAGGCCACCCAGAAGAACACTACCCCATCTTGGGACCTTAACTTTGTGTTGGAAAAGCTCACCCTGCCCCCCAGCATCTACAGCAGAGTTAAAATTACTCTCCTGAAAGACAGCTTTTCTTCTGGCCATCACTTCAGCCAGAAGGGTCTCCGAGCTACAAGCACTCATGGCTATGGAGCCCTTCATCATCTTCCATGCTGACAGGGTTTCCCTCAGGACTAACCCCATCCTTCATGCCCAAAGTGAAGCCCAGTGTGGCTCTCAACCAATCCATTCATTTGCCCACTTTTTTCCCTAACCCACAGAACAAGGGGGAAGGATCCTGCACTCTCTAGCTGTGCACAGACAGCTCAAATTCTATCTAGACAGGACTAAATAATTCAGAAAGTCTGATCAATTGCTGGTTAGTTTTGCTGCAGGGGCAGAGGGCAAAGTCATCTCCAAACAAACAATTTCCAAATGGATAGCACACTGCATCCCTTTCTGTTACAAGCAACATGGAAATCCTCCCCCTAGGGGGTCAGGGCTCACTCCACAGAGCATCCTCCACCTCTGCAGCTTTACTCAGAGGACTCCTCACCAGGGACATCCTGGAGGCTGCCACCTGGACATCTGTTCACACTTCCACCAAACATTACCACCTGCCTGTCTTCTCCAAATCCAGGGCAGGCTTTGCCACTGCAATCTTGCAGGGCATCCAAGCCAGCCCCTAGCCTCCACCCTTTTCCTCAGCTTTGGGAATCAACCCAAATGTGATGACTGCAACAGTGAAACACGAAGAACATAGTACAATTGTGTACACTTACCATAAATGTAGATGTTCGAATATATTCACTGTTGCAGTCCTGGTTTCCCTCCCTCCATCCCCCTCTTCTTTCTTCTCTCTCCTTACAAGGGACATTTTGGTATTTACTTTCTACTGGTGGGGTTCTTCCACCAGAACCTGGCTCCCACCTGGGGGGGTCATGACAGTTAGGGCAAGAAAAACCTGATGTAATGGCTTTGGCTGCCTTACTTTATACTACTGATGACCTGACATCAGTCCTGAAGCGACAGCAACTGACGCAGAAATACTAAGCCTCTGGTATTTGGGCTGGCCGAGGGCTACCCTGTCAGGGATAACCCAAAAGTGATGACTGCAACAGTGAATGCACTCGAACATCTACTTTTATGGTAAGTGTACACAACTGTACTTTCCACTTCCTGTTTTTGCTAGTAGTTCAGCCACTGAGTGTGTTCCTAATGTCTGTGGCCATGCCACTTAGACATTGAGGACTCAAAAAGATTTGGCTGAAGGCATGTTCTATTATGCAGATCACTGCATGGTTCTGATGTCTGAGATGAATGTTACCTTACAAAGAGTTTTCAAGAACATTGGAGAGGTTCAGGAGGATATCAGGGCTAATTCTAAATTTGTGAAATCTGTGTTAATTTAAGAGAGTAAGACCCTTCCACCAGTGATTGGAGGAACAGTTGGAGACCATAAGACTTCTAGACTGACAGTAGAAGAAAAAGAATATGAGGCTTGTCTGTCTAGACTGGGGAAGATGTATAATACATGGATCTTATTGCACCTTTCATTTCCCTGGTGAGGTGACTGTAGTAATGGTTGTGACCTTCACTCACTGCATTTGGTTAGCACAGCATATCCTTATGTTTTACCAGTCAGGTAATATTATATTGATCTAAAAGGTTTTGATAAACTTTTGTTTTTTATTTTGTTTTTTTTTAAGGGTCATATGTATGATGAACACTGATAAATGTTGGCCACCAAATTTTTGGTGGGGTAGAGTTGCTGCACATATTCTATGACCTGATAGCATCTGCACAGCATCACTGCCAAAACGTCCTTTTGGGAGGAGAGAGAGACCAGTGTTTGAACTCCTCTTGAACTTGGACATGTATGAATGATAAGGGTGGGATAGATAGTAACACACAATGTTGCAATTTGACATACTTGCTTAATTGTATGCCCACTGGTATACAAAACATTCTCTGATCCCGCTCTGATGGACCTGTTGCACATCTGCAAAATAAACACTGTCAGAATTACCTGATTTAGAGATCTAAACCTTACTTCAGCAGAAATGGGCCATACTGGAGGGACAGGTATGTGTCTCAGAGACTACCCCTTGTCTGGAACAGATGTCCCATCCATGTTAAGCAAAATTCTTGAAAGTAGTAAAAATAAACACCATGGAGGGCCCACAAATGGTTTTGTTATACCATAAAATATTGAGTGACTTTATTTCCCAAAAGACACTTATCAGAATCATCAATTTCTGATGAAGTCTCTTTTGGGAGACAGAAACGTTAAATGTTTTATGGTATAATAAAACCATCTGTGGACCCTCTATGGCATTTATTTTACTATTTTCAGGTGTTTTTGGTTGACACTGCACTTATTTTGTATCTTCCATAACCCAGTTCAAGCATAACTTGGATTATTGGATGGGGAATTGAAGCTTTACTCCTTGTCTGGCACCTATGTTTCTAGTTGGGCACCCATGCCCAAGTTTACATATAACAACCCTAGGATATCAAAACCTGCCAGATGCACTTTGAAGCATGGCTAGGCTTAACTACCCCACGCCACTGGTTGTCGACCTAGTAATCACTAATTAACCTATACCAGTTGATAATGCTTTCAGTTTAGATGTGCTGTAGAAGCCTGGTGAGTGATGAAATGCCTTTGTCAGGGATGTAAAGCCACAAAAAGAAAAGGAATAGGTGTGAAAATATGACTGCATTGCTACCACTTTCTACAGATTTTTGGCCTGTATTCAACCCAAGCCTATAGAAGGAAATTCTGGCTAGGATATATGGTGCCATCTGCTGTAGAAAGTGAGTAATGGAAAAGGAGAAGCAGACAAGCGCATTGAAAGTAATCTGTCAGATTTTTTTGGGAAGTTGTTGCACATGCTACCTTATGAGCGCTGTTTATTTGCCCTTTTTAAGACTGTAGTGAAATAATGGTGGACTCCAGAAAGATTACAGCCATATTATCTGAAAGGAAAGAATTTAAATGTTCATCTAGTCATCCCCATCAGTAGCTGCAACATGAGGATCTTTTTTTGTGGTGGCAGATTACGTTATCTGCCAAATTTGGCATCAAGAGTTTATCTAGTTATTTTTTTTCAGGGGGGCACATTTAGCTCTGTTTCAGGGTTGATCAGGAATGACTGGGCATGGTTTTGATTGACAGTTTGATATCAAATTTTATGTAACATGCCAGTGGAAAAATTTGCAGCCAGCCTTCAAGGAGACAGGTTTTGCTTTATGACTAGACAGTAAAATTATATGCAGTTAATGCAGTACCCAATTAAAAAGAAGTAAGAGTGTTAAACAAGTGCAGTTCTTGACATTCTGCTTTAGGGGTATATGGGGGTATGTAACCGCTTTGTACTCTTGGATAAGTTACCAAGATGTGTAGCATCGGTTAGAGTCTTCTGTGTATGTTTTTTTTTTTTTTTTTTTTTGTGTGTGTGGTGAGAGCTTGGGATTTTGTTCTTAATTATACTGCTGGAGACCAGTAATAAAGCTGAAAGTGAAAACTAAACCACCTTTAACCTTATTGTGTTGCTGTGCGATTATATGATTACATTGGATATGTTCTTCACTAGGTTGCTACTGTTTCTGTTTACTATATGGTGGGAGACTGAGGGTGGGTGACTCAATAACCAGTGACTTACTTACCAGAGCTGAGAATCAAACCTTGCACCTTGGGGATGGAAGGTAAACACCTTGACCATTATGTCAACTAATCTTGGAATGCTCGGACCAATAAGTCAATAACAAAAAAGATGCAGTGAATGAATGTGTGCATAGCATTTAGCACACACAACACTGTAATCCCAGCTGTAGTGATTATATGCCTGTCTAAGTTTACACTACATTATGTATGTGATGTGCCGAGTGAGGCTTGTATTGATTTGTTTTGTCTAATGGTCTGAAAAGATACTAAATAAAATGATTGGGTCTCTGGATCCGTAGGATAGCCTCACTTTCACGCATGCTGCACAGCAGATAGTGTTAGTGGAGGGACACTGTACACACAGGGATTGCACATTTATTTTTATTTTATTTTACATTTGTTAACCGGGAAACTCCAACTGGACCAAGTCCATTTTCAGTGGTTGCCCGGGGAGAAAAGCTCCACAATTAACATATAGTAAAGTAGTTTTGAGACAGGTAATGCAGACATGAAAAGCAGGTCAATTATAAGTACACACACACAAATAGTTGTTCACAATGGTTCAACTGTGATTGGTTGCATTCGGATCCAGTTATGCTAAACCATTTGATGTTCTTCGTGTTTCACTGTTGCAGTCATCACATTTGGGTTATCTGTCTGCAGGTAGCCCTCAGCTGGCCTGAATACCAGAGTCTTGGGATTTCTGCGTCAGATGCTGTCGCTTCTTCCAGGACGTCAGGTCCTCAGGGGTATAAAACATGCAGCCAATGCCATTACATCAAGTCTTTCTTGCCGTGCGGTGCCCGAAGCAGAAGCAAGTTCGCAAGTGCCGGTCGGCCGACTTCTGAAATTTTCATTTTCGAGTTTCAGACCTGAAGTCTTCAGAAAGATAAGTACCCCGTTGGGGATCCTTTTTTTCTTGCTTTAACCAATGTCAGAAAAAATTAATAATTGTCTTTCATGTGGAAAGCAAATACCTCATAGAGATTTTCATTCTTACTGTGTCACCTGTTTAAGCCCAGACCACGACGTCCCTCGCTGTTGGTTTTGTGCCTTGTTCAACGCCCGAACTATTCATCGTCGGGCAATTTTTGTAGCTAAATACTTTCGTTCTCGATCTCCATACTCTGAAATGGCTTCGTTAAGCCATTCGACTACCGATCTTCTGAAAAAGTGTAAAGATAAAGACAGAGACAGACTGCATAGGTACAAAACTGCCCTATGAACCTATGAGCAACGCTTCCGTTAAGCTAATCACCAGTCTGCCGGTACTCAGTGAGGCGCTTTCGCAGCCCCTGATACCCACTTCTACAGATTCGCAGGCCTCTGCTGAGACCCATTCAGGGTCCGGTATGCCGCGAGATGCTTCTTCGACTATGGAACCTGCGAATGTCTCTACCTTGGATGGGTCCGGAGCCGCTGTGCAGGCACCGGCTTCTGAGGGTGTATTCAGGCCTACGGATTTTCATATTAAACCGGCAACTTCGTTTCAAACTAAAAGTACCGAATTCCTCAGGCCTAAAGCTTGCACCACGCCTAGAAAACCGATGACCAAAGCGCATTCTCAGGCCCACATGCCTCCAAAAACAAATGATTAGAATGGCTGAAGACTGTATTACCTTAATTAGGGGAAGCCAGCCTTCCCCCTCTAAGAGACCTAGAACTGATTTTCCTTCTGATTCTTCTGATCAGGAATCTAATATCTCTATTCCTTCTGACTACCAGGATTTACCCTTATCTACTTATGAGGATTCTGATGCAGAGGATTCCATTCCCTCTGCTACCCATCCAGAGGATTTTTCTTTTGGTGAAACCTTGCAGTACCCTTTGGGAACATTTCCACTGGGAAAGCCAGGGCTATTCACAGTCCAAAAAGAATTTTTAAACCTGCCTCAGCACAGGAGGCCTCTAGCTATCCCTCCTGTTCCTGGAGATTGTAGATGATGTTTTCCTGGAATCCAGCCTTACCCCCAGACACTTTGCCTCCAGCTCCCAGGAAACCAGATAGGTACTATAGAGTACCTGACTCTCACAAATTCCTCCTCGAGAATCCTACTGTGGATCCAGAGACCATTTCCCAAGGACCTAAAAGCATTAAGGCTACTACTGCCAAGAATACTACCCCTTCTGACAGGGATTCTAGGGCTTTAGACAGATGGGGTAAGAAGGTATATACCTCTAGTACTCTGGCCATTAGGGCTTTAAATTGCCTGTTTCATATGTTAAAATATCAGCAACATATTATGGGACTACTTAAACAGAAAATGATGTTGATTCCTGACTGTGCTGAAAGAGTTAATGCATTCTGCTGACCAAGTTGGTAAACATACTTTGCAATGTGGTTTTGATTCTTTAGAAGCATCTTGCAGGGCTGCTGTCACTGGATCTGTACTTAGAAGGCATGCTTGGCTTAAGGAGCAAAACTTGCCAGATCATGTTATGGCTAAATTACTGGATGCACCCTTAAACCAAGACTGCCTTTTTGGCAACAAAGTGGAAGAAGTCCTCAAAAGAATGGAGGAAAAAGCTAAATCTATGCAAACTGTTAAAGATTTCTTACAAGAACAGCCACCTAGATTCAGTAGGCACTGGCCTTCAAAGAACTGGTCCTTTCCAGTCCCTTCCAGGCCTTCTCAGTCCAAACCCAGGAGCAGCAGACCACCAAGACTTCAGTCTCAGGCTATGCACAGATCTAAGCAGTGGGGGGCTCCCACTTCCAAAGCAAGGAGTAGTAAGCCACCCCACTATGGAAAAATTGCACAATGACTTATCCTTAACTCTTCCAAGCCTTGCTCAACTACTTGCACCTTTAGGAGGAAAGCCCGCCCTGCATGCAAAAAAATGGGAATTCATTACCCAAGGCAAATGGGTTTTAAACATAGTTTTCCTAGGATACAGATTCCACTTCCACTCTCTCCCATCCCCAAGTGGAAGGCCAGACCTCCTCCCAAACCAGTGGGCGGAGGCCCAAAAACAATTCTCTCTCTCCTCAGCATCAAGGCTATTCAACCTGTCCCAGCAGAACAAAGGTGACAAGGTTTCTATTCAAGACTGTTCCTGGTTCCCAGAAAAGAAAACTCCTGGCATCCTATCCTGGACCTGTCTGTCCTCAACAGCTTTCTGGTGGTTCCAAAATTCAAAATGATAACTCTTCAACAGCTTCTTCCTATGCTAGCCAAGGATGCCTGGCTGGCAACCCTAGACTTAAAAGAAGCTTATTTGCACATCCCAATAAGGGAGTCTTGCAGGAAGTACCTACGCTTCAGGGCAGGCTCCATGCACTATCAGTTCTCTGCACTTCCCTTTGGCTTATCTACTGCGCCCAGGGTATTCACAAAGTGCCTAGCTCCAGCCATTGCATTTTGCAGGCAAAGAAATATTCAGATTTTCCCATATTTGGACGGTTGCCTGATTCAGTCAGAGAGCCAGGACTTGCTATTACATGGCATTTGTAAAGAGACTTCTAACTTCACTGGGGTACACCATCAACGAGAAGAAATCACACCTAGTACCCTGCCCACAGATTATATTCCTGGGAGCAAGCTTGAACACAACTTCCCAGATGGTATTCCTCTCTCCAGAGAAACAAGTTTATTTGACAACCTGCTTCAACCTACTGGCCACAAAAACCCAGATGTCTGCAAGACAAAGCCTGCAAGCCCTGGGGTTCATGGCCTCTTGCATTCTGTTAATTCCATATGCAAGACCGCATATGAGGAAACTTCAGTAGTATCTTAAAAGTCTATGGTGTCAGCATTCTTAGGACCTGGAAACAATGATTCCTATCGTCCTTTGCCTAAGGGCAGAGTTCCTTTGGTGGGCAGAGGCCTGCAAACACAAGGGACTCCCTTTCACTCTACCCCCTGCCGCCCAAACCCTAACAACAGACTCATCAGACTATGCATGGGGGGTTCACATGGCAGGACTGTGCATTCAGGGTAAATGGTAACCAATACAGATGCACCTGCATATCAATCAAAAAGAAATGTTAGCTGTACAGAATGCTCTGACAGCCTTCAAAGACCTTATTCTTCCAGGACAACTATTGGTAAAGACAGACAACACCACAGTTATGTGGTACATAAACAAGTAGGGGGGAACACATTCCTACCCAATCTGCAGACTAGCCATGGCTCTGTGGAACACAGCCTTGAGGAACCAAGTGAACCTACAAGCTCAGTTCCTGCCAGGCAAACTAAATTCACTGGCAGATGACTTAAGCAGAAATCTCATGGACCCACACAAATGGAAATTGAAACCCAAAATATCCAAGCTCTTGAGGAACAAATGGGGGACTCAAGAGGTAGACCTGTTTGCCTCCTCTCAGAACCATCAATTGAAAAAGTACTGCACCAGAACTCCCCACTACCAAGCTTGGAAAGTGGATGCCCTGTCCTTTACGTGGGAAGGCCTCTCAGTTTATGCCTTCCCCCCTCTGCCTCTCCTCTCAAAGGTCCTGATAAGGATCAAACAGGACAAGCCAAGGACAATTCTGATTGCAGCAGACTTGCCACACCAGCACTGGTACCCCCTTTTACGCACTCTGACAGTGCTACAACCATGGCACCTGCCTCAGACTCCTTCCCTGCTGTGCCAGTAGGTGGGCCAGATTCTACACCCTCAGCTTCAAACCCTGAACCTTGCAGCCTGGCTAATCCCCTGAGCTCACCTCTAGCAATCCTCAGTAAGCAAGTGCTGGATGCCATTCTTGAGGCAAGGAGGCCTAGTAGTAGAAAATCCTATTCAAAAAAGTGGAAAAGATACTGTTCCTGGAGCCTGTCTCAAGGGGTGGGCACAATGGTGCCCAGCTTATCTCATATTCTAGATTATTTAACAGAAATGCTCTACAAGGGCCTATCTTTCTCGTTAATTAAGATTCATGCCTCAGCCATATCAGCACATTACAATACTGAGCCACCCCTCTTCTCTCATCCACTGCTAAAGCAATTCCTTAGAGGGGCCACAATTTTAAGACCCCCCAGGAGAGCTCTCACTGCAGCCTGGGACCTAAACTTTGTGTTGGAAAAACATACCCCCCCCCCTTTGAACCAGCTGCTACAGCAGAGTTGAAATTTCTTTCTTGGAAAACAGCTTTACTTCTAGCCATCACTTCTGCAAGAAAAGTGTCTGAACTGCAGGCCTTTAAGGCAGTGGAACCCTTCATTATCTTCCATGCGGGCAGGGTTTCCCTCAGGACTAATCCATCATTTATGCCCAAGGTGGTATCTAGTGTGGCTCTGAACCAGTCCATTCATTTGTCTACCTTTTTCCCTAATCCCCAGAATAAAGGGGAAAGGATATTGCATTCCCTGGATGTGCACAGACAGCTTAGATTCTATCTGGACAGGACTAAGTCTCAGAAAATCTGACCAGCTTCTAGTCAGCTTTGCTGCAGGGGCAGAGGGGAGGGCCATTTCAAAGCAAACCATTTCCAAATGGATAGCACATTGCATCCATTTCTGCTACAAGCACCATGGAAATCCTACCCCACAGGGGATAAGAACACATTCCACCAGGGCTTCATCTACCTCTACTGCTTTTCTTAGAGGAGTCCCCTACCAGGGACATCTTGGAAGCTGCAACCTGGAGCTCTGTACATACTTTCACCAGGCATTACGACTTGCCTATCTTTTCTAAATCCAGACCTGGATTTGCCACGGCAGTCTTACTGGGTGTCATTGCTAGCCCTAATGCTTCTTAACTGCCTCCACCCTTCCTTAGCTTTGGGAATCAACTCAAATGTGATGACTGCAACAGTGAAACACGAAGAACATAGCGCAATTGTGTACACTTACCATAAATGTAGATGTTCAAGTGTATTCACTGTTGCAGTCCTGGTTACCCTCCCTCCAGCCCCCTGACTTCTCTTTACTTTTATCTATCTTTTTTGTTTGGCATACTTTATATCATGTGTATTTGCTTTTTGCTGTGGGTGTTTCATACCATGTAATTGCTTCCTATTTTGGGGGCACCTGACATCTGGGGAAAGAAAAACAGATGTAATGGCATCGGCTGCATGTTTTATACCCCTGATGACCTGACGTCATGGAAGAAGCGACAGCGTCCGACGCAGAAATCCCAAGACTCTGGTATTCAGGCTGGCTGAGGGCTACCTGCAGGCAGATAACCCAAATGTGATGACTGCAACATTGAATACACTCGAACATCTACATTTATGGTAAGTGTACACAACTGTACTTTTACAGAGATCCTAAATAATGTGAACAGTTTTCAATAGCGATATAGTACATAGTTGAGACTCGTCAAAAGTGCAAAAGTTCACACCTCTTTTAATTTTTGTTGTTTGTTGGAAGTCTGCAACCCGTTTCCCAGGAGGGGAGCTTTGTATTCACATCTTCTTCCTGTATATATACACACATCTTCTACTTCCAGGGTCGCTGTACCTTGGGATAAGAGGAAAAACAAACTTTAAGTATGGCAAGTCAGGTATGTGACTTAGTTATGCTTGATACCCATTGTGAATGTGTTGCACTTACGGGTATCCTTTTTAAAAGTTAGAATGAGAAACACTGTGGAAAGTAAGGGGCTGTACTTTCAGAACAGATTGTGTATATGCATAGCATTATGGTTGTCCAGTGGTGTATGCTCAATATCCTGGAAAAAAGTTTTATGTTTAATAAATTGTGAGTAGTACAACAGATCATCACCAAGGGATGAAAACAATGTCTTATGGTTTCTGGAATGGCTGTGTGTCATGAACTTTCCAGAACTCTCTTATGTAATAGCATTGCAAAACCATCATTGTTAGTGAGAGGCTTTACTGACTTGTTAAACCGATCCTGAAAAATTGTATTTGGATTGTTGAATATAGTTGTGTAGACAAAGAAAAAAGGAAATGTTCATATTCACTTACTGGCGTAAGCCATGGGTTATTAATTAGCAGTTTTCTAAGCTGAGCATTTGTAGAAGACACAGAACGTCTTGAAAGCTACTGAGAGGGGTCCAGAAAGAGGGGGGGGGGGGGCAGAAAACTGCTGGACTATATAGGAGAATATTTATATAAACTTAAAATGAAAAATTCAAAATGAGTCATTACAGAGCCTATGCTTTTTTCTTTTTTCAAAAGGTGAGATCAGATATGCAAAGCATTTACTGTACTTTTTGTACCATTTTATTTAACGAGTTTTAACTTTCTGTTTTTAGTAATGATAAACAGAAATGGTGTGAAGTCAGCAGAAAGCTGGCTGATGTGTATCATCAAGAAAGGAAGTATGATGAGGTCAGTATGATTTTTTTTTATTAGATATCGTATTTAATCAGTACAGCATGCCACTTTTCTAAAGCAGTTGAACATCCAAAATTGCATTACACACTCACATCATCTTACATATTTAGGAAGACTGTGTTTGCGATTAATGGAGTGTTCAGAAAGTATTTACTACTTACATCGAAAACATTGCCTTACCAGAACAGTCATTTACTTTGATTTTTGTCTTACTCACTATAAAAAGGCATCAAAAAGGAAACATATTGCATCCTTGTCATTTTGTAATTACCACCATCACATCATTGCATTTTTTCTGGAAGTAGATAGATTGCAGCAGTAGTTTATTCTTTTTTGATCAAACAGCTGTTTAATGTGGAGCTTTAATTGTTTTGTTTTCACTGTTTTTCTATAGACATTTTATAAATTTGATGGATGTAAGTAAATCACTTACTATATTGTTACTATAACAAATTAATTTCTTAGCAATATCATTCATTTATCTGGCCTAATTTTTTCTGTTGATAATGACTCCTCTATCATAAATTGATGTCTGTGTCACACCTTTACCTGTGCTGGGAGGGAGTGTTCAGTCTAAAACTTGCATTCCTTATCATCCTTTTCAGATGTTCTTCGTGTTTCACTGTTGCAACCATCACATTTGGGTTATTCTGCCAGGGGTAGCCCTCATTTGGCCCAAATACCAGAGGCTTAGTATTTCTGCATCGGTTGCTGTTGTTCCAGGACTGACTTCAGGTCATCAGTGGTATAAAGTCAGGCAGCCATTGCCATTACACCAGTCTTTCTTGCCGAGGAGCCTGAAGCAGAAGCAGTTTTGCACGAGTGCCGGTCAGCTGCTACCTGAGTTTTCGTTTCTGAATTGAAGTTGAAGTCTTCTAAAGCTAAGTCCCCTGGTGGGGATCCTTTTTTCTTGCTCTAACCGATGTCATAAAAAGTTAACAATTGTTTCGTCTATGGAAAGCAAATACCACACAAGACTTCCATTCTTACTGCGTCACCTGTTTAGGCCCAGACCACGATGTCCCCCACTGTCGCTTTTGTGCTTTGTTCAACACCAAAGCTATACTTCATCGGGCCCTTATTGTCGTTAGATATTTTCGCTCTCCATCCTTGAATTCTGATATGGCTTTGGTAAGCCATCCGACTACCTATCTTCCAAAAAAACTTAAGGATAAACACAGAGACAGACCGCACAGGTCCAAAACTGCCAAAAACGCTTCCGCTAAGCTAGTCATCAGTTCTCCGCTCCTCAGTGAGGCGCTTTCACAGCCTATGTTGCCCGCTTCTGTGGATTCGCAGGCTGCTGCCGAGACCCTTTCGGAGTCTGGTATGCCGCAAAACTCTTTTTCGACTAAGGATCCTGCGGATGTCTCTATCTTGGATGGGTCCAGTGCCGCTGAGCAGGCTCCATCTTCCGAGGAAGTACTTCACATTACCGATACTCTACGCAGATCGACGACTTCTTTTGCGTCTTCAGTTCTTTCTAAAACTACTGAGTTTAAGGCCCAGGGTATGAACCAAACCTAAAAAAAACTGACAACCCAAGCTCCGGCACCTGCTTCCTTGCCTCCGTCTCAAATGTTTAAAATGGCGGAAGACCTTATTATGATTATTAGGGGAAGCCAGGCTACCCCTTCCAAAAGAAAAATAGACTTGTCCCCTAGTTTTATCTGAACAGGAGTCCAATGACTCTGATGCATTAGAATATGAAGACATGCAACCCCTCTGTGCTTATGAGGATTCTGATGCAGAGGAATCCATTCCTTCTGCCTCTCTACTCGAGGATTTTTCATTTGGGGAAACCCTTCACACTTTAAGGGAGCATTTTCAATGGGAATGTCAAGACTATCCTCAATCAAAAAAAAGAGACTGGGGGAATTCTTAGATTTACCACAGCACAGACCTTTGGCCATTCCTCCTGTCTTGGATGTTGTGGATGATATTTTTATGAAATCCAGTTTGACTCCTGACACCTTTCCTCTTGCTCCCAGGAAACCTGACAGGTATTACAGAGTCCCTGGCTCTCACAAATTTCTTTTCAAAAACCTACTGCTGACCCAGAGGTCAACTCTTAAGGACCTAAAGGAATTAAAGCAACTTCAGCTAAGAATCCTACCCCCTCAGATAGGGATTCCCTTGCGTTAGACAGATGGGATAAAAAAGTATACACCTCTGCTACTCTTGCTATTAGAGCATTAAATTGTCAGTTCCACATGCTGAATTTCAGCAGAATACCATGGAACTCCTCAAACAAAAAATATCTTCCTTTCATGCTTATGCAGAAAATAAAGAATTACAAGAGCTAATGCATTCTGCAAGTCAAGTAACTAAGCACACCTTGCAATGTGGATTTGACACCCTAGAAGCATTTTGCAGGGCAGCAGTCACTGGTTCTGGCCTTAGAAGACATGTTTGGCTTAAGGAACAGACTTTGTCAGATCATGTCAAATCCAAATTATTGGACACACCATTGAACAAAGGCAACTTATTTGGCACCAAGGCAGAAGAGGTCTTAAAAAAGATGGAAGAAAAAGCTAAATATATGCAGACAGTTAGACTTCTTACAGGTCCAGCCTCCGAGGTTCAGTAGGCATTGCCCCCCCCCCCAAGCACTGGTCCTTTCCTGCCCCCTCCAGGCCAGCTCAGCCCAGACCCAGGGGAAGCAGACCCTCCAGACAGCAGCCCCAGGGAATGCAGAGATCTAAGCAATGGAGTTCCTCCTCTTCAAAAACAGGGAGTGCAAAGCCACCCCTTATGGTAAGAACTCACAATGACTTTACACCTCTGCCCCTTACCTCTGCCCACCTGCTTGTGCCCCTAGGAGGAAATCTCTCCTTCCACGCAAGCAACTGGGCCACTATTACCAACGACTGATGGGTCCTCAACATAGTGTCCCAGGGATAAAAATTTTATTTCCACACTCCTCCAACCCCAAAAGGGTTCCAGATCTTCCTCCAAACCAGTGGGCAGAGGCCAAAAAGCAAGTCTTTTCCCTGCTCTCCATGAGGACAATGCAACATGTTCCTGCAGAACAGATAGGCCAATGTTTCTACTCCAGACTCTTCCTGGTACCCAGAAAAGAGGGCACATGGCGCCCCATCCTCGATCTATCCATTCTAAACATTTCTCTGGTGATACCAAAATTCAAAATGCTCACCCTCCAGCAGCTTCTACCAATGCTTTCCAAGGATGCTTGGTTAGCCACCCTAGACATAAAAGAGGCCTACCTTCACATCCCAATCAGGGAATCATGCAGGAAATGCCTACATTTCAGGGCAGGATCTATGCACTTTCAGTTTTCTGTACTTCCCTTTGGCTAATACACTGCTCCCAGAGTTTTCACAAAATGCCTGGCTCCCGCCATTGCTTTTTGCAGACAAAGAAACATTCAAATTTACCCATACTTAGATGATTGCCTGATTCAGGCAAACAGTCAGGAAAAGCTGTTACAGCACCTGACTTTTGTACAGGACCTACTGACCTCCCTGGGGTATACTATCAATGAAAAGAAATCAAAACTAGGCCCCACACAAAAAATTGTATTCCTGGGAGCAAGCCTGGATACAGCATCCCAGATGGCATTCTTTAATCCAGAAAAACAAACCTACCTGACAAGCTACTTCTCTTAACTAGCCACTAGAACCCAGTTAACAGCAAGGAAAATCCTGCAAGCTCTAGGGTTCATGGCTTCCTGCATCCTACTCATTCCATTTGCCAGACTGCATATGAGGAAACTACAATGGTACCTAAAAAGCCTTTGGTGTCAACACTCTCAAGACCTGGAAACTCTCATACCAATGATACCTTGTCTAAGGAAAAATTTTCTTTGGTGGACAGCAGCTTGCAACCACAACAAGGGACTTCCCTTCTCACAACCCTTTGCCATGCAGACCCTCACAACAGATGCATCAGACTATGCCTAGGGTGCACACCTGCACGGCAGGTGCATTCAGGGCCATTGGAGTCCAAATCAAATACATCTGCACATCAACCAAAAAAATATGCTAGCTGTTCAGCACGCCCTGACAGCCTTCAGCCCCCTACTCTCCCCGGGGCCTCTACTGATCAAAACAGACAACACCCAGTGATGTGGTATATCAACAAGCAGGGAGGGACTCACTCTTATCCTCTCTGCAGGCTCACCATGACCCCTTGGCACACTGCCTTAGCCATTCAAGTACACCTGCTAGCACAATTCCTGCCAGGCTCTCTAAACTCTCTGGCAGACAACTTAAGCAGAAACCTGCTAGACCCACACGAGTGGCAGCTAGACCACAGAACCTTTGCCCTTGTATCCCAGAAATGGGGCACCCCGAAGGTCGGCCTCTTTGCCTCCCACTCCAATCATCAGCTCAGAAAATTCTGCGCCAGGGAACCTCACAGCAAGGCCTGGAAAGTGGATGCTCTATCCTTCCAGTGGGTAAACCTCTCAGTCTATGCATTTCCCCCTCTACCACTCATATCAAGGGTACTGCTCAAAATAAGGGAGGAAAAACCGAGGGCAATCCTGATTGCCCCAGACTGGCCACGCCAGCACTGGTACCCACTGCTGTGCAGCCTGTCACCCCTGCTATCGTGGCACCTACCTCAGATCCCAACACTTCTGACTCAGGGGGAATGGAGAATTCATGCAGACCCTCAACCTGGCAGCCTGGTTTATTCCCTGACCACCCGTCAAACTGCCAGCCTAAGCAAACAAGTCCTAGATTTTGTACGTGAGGCCAGATGCCCCAGCACTAGGAAATCCTATGCTGACAAGTGGAAATGGTTTTGCACCTGGATCCAGGCTATGGGAGCCAGAACGGCACAGCCCTCCCTACCTCTCATCCTGTATTACCTGGCAGACCTGCTACACAGGGGTCTATCCTTCTCTTCTATTAAAATTCATGCCTCTAACATCTCTGCTCATTACAACACAGAGCCTCCTCTCTTCCCACACTCTCTAATCAAACAGTTCCTAAGAGGGGCTAATAACTTAAGGCCACCCAGAAGAGCTCCTACCCCAGCTTGGGACCTTAACTTTGTGTTGGAAAAGCTCACCCTACCCCCCCTTTGAACCTGCAGCTTCAGCAGAGTTAAAATTTCTCTCTTGGAAAACAGTCTTGCTTCTGGCCATCACTTCAGCTAGAAGAGTATCAGAGCTACAAGCACTCATGGCTCTAGAGCCCTTCATCATTTTCCATGCTGACAGAGTCTCACTCAGGACTAACCCATCTTTCATGCCTAAAGTGGTGTCCAGTGTGGCTCTCAACCAATCCATACATTTGCCCACCTTTTTCCCCTAACCCACAAAACAAGGGGGAAAGGATTCTGCACTCTCTAGATGTGCACAGACAGCTCATATTCTATCTGGACAGGACTAAATCTTTCAGAAAAACTGATGAATTGCTACTCAGCTTTGCAGCAGGAGCAGAGGGCAAGGCCATATCTAAACAAAAATTCTCCAAATGGATAGCACGCTTCATCCATTTCTGCTACAGACAGCATGGGAAAGCACCCCCAAAGGGGATCAGGACACATTCCACCAGAGCAACCTCCACCTCTGCAGCCTTTCTCAGAGGGGTCCTCACCAGGGACATCTGGAGGCTGCAACATGGACATCTGTTCATACCTTCACCAAGCATTACCACCTGCCTATGTTCTCCAAATCCAGGGCAGGATTTGCCACCGCAGTCTTGCAAGGCATCCTAGCCAGCTTACAGTCTTCTTGACTGCC
This sequence comes from Protopterus annectens, assembly GCF_019279795.1. Taxonomy (NCBI): domain Eukaryota; kingdom Metazoa; phylum Chordata; order Ceratodontiformes; family Protopteridae; genus Protopterus; species Protopterus annectens. Next base: position 732,399,482 of record NC_056730.1, read on the forward strand.
TCCACCCTTTTCTTCAGCTTTGGGAATCATCCCAAATGTGATGACTGCAACAGTGAAACACGAAGAACATAGTACAGTTGTGTACACTTACCATAAATGTAGATGTTCGAGTGGATTCACTGTTGCAGTACTGGTTTCCCTCCCTCCATCCCCCTGGTCTCTCTCTCTCTCTCTCTCTCTCTCTTCCTATCTCCTTACAAGGATTTTTTTGGTATTTACTTTCTACTGGTGGTGTTCTTCCACCATAACCTAGTTCCCTATTTGGAGGGCTCCTAACAGTTAGAGCAAGAAAAACTGAAGTAATGGCGTCAGCTGCCCGATTTTATACCACTGACGACCTGACGTGAGTCCTAGAGTGACAGCAACTGATGCAGAAATACTAAGCATCTGGCATTCGGGCCGAATGAGGGCTACCCCTGGCAGGATAATCCAAATATGATGACTGCAACAGTGAATACACTCGAACATCTACATTTATGGTAAGTGTACACAACTGTACTTTCTTGCTGTCTTATGATAGTTGAAGTAGTGGTAGTTTTTGTTTTGTGAATAGTTCTTCTTGTTTTCTTAAATTCCTGTAGTATGATATATTTTAATTATGAACAAAAAGTGGTGTTTATTATTTAAAGGGATTTTTGAATTGTTTGGTATGCAATGCAATGCCGAATAGTAACTGTTAACAAGTGTGACTTTAAAATGCAATTTATCCCAAAGGATTTCATGTTAAGTCTTTTCAGGGCACTGAAAGTTGTGACTGTCTTTGCAAGGTTTGAAAAATTATGGAATGTAGTAATGAAATTCTGAATAGTAAATGTTAACAAGTGTGACATTAAAATGCAGTTTATCCCAAAGGATTTTATGTTAAGGCTTTTCAGGGCACTTAAAGTTGTGAATGTTTTTGCAAGGTTTGAAAAATTAGGGAATGTAATAATACTCATTTTTTCTGAGTATCTTGGGGACTGGAGAAATTTCTCCTACCACTTTTTGCATGACAACCATTTGTGTGATAGTGTGGAACAGGCTGAAACAGTTCCTTTCCCCCAAATCGAGTCAGTCTTTAACTGCAGGTTGAGGATTCCGTGTACACCAAAATGCAGTGATCTCACAGTTGTTTAGTAGGGCTACAGGGAAGTAGCCCTCAGCATTGACAGTGTAAGTCTGTGATGGTGAACCTTTTGTGCTCGGCGTGTCAACAATTTAGAAAATGCCTGTCTTGACTCTGCCCCCCCCCCCCCCCCCAGCAAAAGAGAAACAATTCTTTACATATTCATTTCTTTAAGAAAATACAGTACACACCAATCATGTGCTGTGTGTTATAAAAGTAAAAGAAAAATCAGTGACTTACAATAAAGAAAACTATGTGTGCACTGATAATTGGGCTTAAAATAGCGCACCAAAATATTTGCCTACTTTTAATAGTAATTTTGAATTGGAACTGAAAAAAATATGGAACACGTTGCATTTGATTTGATTAATATCAGTTAATGACGTTTTCTTTTTCTTGCTGAGTTTTAATAAATAAGTGCAGTCACATATTTCTTGTATTTTTGTTCATTCAGTTTCTTTGGTAACTTGTGTTGGTGAATGCTGGTGCCACCCAAAATGTTGTGGTGTGTCATCATTGACACACGTGTCATAGGTTCGCCATCACTGGTGTAGGTGTCTTTTTTTTCCTTGCATTTAATTTGCAGATAATTTTCTTGTTGATTTTTTTTCCAGTAGAGCAACATTCATAAAGTACTGACTTGCATCTTTGTAACTAAGCAAAACTTTTTAGAAGCCTTACCGATATTAATTTAAAAAAAAAAAAAAAAAAAAAAAAAACTTGAAATAAAGAAAGAATTCTCTCACGTCCTTGAGTGAAACATACAAAGTAGAAAGAGAGAGGCGAAGCAAGCACGAGTGGCAGTCTATGCAAACTGATTGTCAGAGTAGTTATGGGCTGTGAGACTATGGCCCGTGAGCAGCTGGAACTTTGATATATGAAGTGGATGCAAAGCAGATGATCCCTAAACTTGGGCTTTTGTGCATTCATTAGTAGGGCACATCATTTCCAGTACCTAAAAGTGCACCAGTTGTTGAAGACTTCAGAAGACATTGTACGTGAATTGAAAGTAGAAACGGAAATAATTTTTGTTTTGTTTTGTTTCAAAAAAAGACTTGTACCTACTATTTACAAACAAATGTATTCACTTATAATTTAACTGTACAAGCAATAAGAGCAGTAAAGTATTTCACTTCCATAATGCAATATTAGAGAAGTATTAATGTCCTTCCTCATCACTGTTGCAGTATTCATTGCATGTGGGATCCTCCTGCCAAGGATAGCTTAACATCTGGCCAGTATACCACAGCCTTTACATCCTTCCAGCATTGTACATAAGGCGTATGTTCCCCGCACAGGCATAGGGCATAAAGGTGATGTATGCACACTCAGTACTCCAAACTTTTTTGCCCTCACTCCAAACCCCATGGCTGAACTTTGGTTTGAACGCTTTTCACTTAGCTGGTTTCTACCAAGCCATTTACTGATAAGTGTCCCATTGGAGTTCCTTCTTTCCTTTTCTTCTGTGCTTATGGGAGTTCATGTCATCCAGAAAGTGAAAACGTCATTGTGGGAGACAGATTCCCCATAAAGATAGAAATGAAGAGTGCCTGTTCTGTTTAGGTCTTCCACACGACCATACCCAGTGTACTGTTTGTCATGATTTTGTTCTGAAAACTCTTCATAGCCATCTGCCTTCATTGTCTATCTACCTGGAGAACTAACATCTTAAGCTTTTGTCCCAAGGTAACATGGCCGAACCCACCCACCTTGAGGTAGAGCTGTCTTTTAAAAGGAAGACTAAAAGGTGTCTGTCTGATTCAGCTGCTCTCTAGCCTCCACCAGACATCTCTGTTGAGATGGATGAAGACCCTGAAGAATGTGTGGTGTCGATGCTGGTTTCCTGTGCCGCAACCTTGATGTTCTTCGTGTTTCACTGTTGCAGTCATCACCTGTGTGTTATCCCTGCTGTGGTAGCCCTCAGCCAGCCTGAATACCAGAGTCAATGTTTTTCTGCCTCGGCTGCTGTCGCTTGCTGTCTGATGTCAGGTCATCAGTGCTGTAAAGGAAGGCAGCCGACGCCATTACATCAGCCCTTCTTGCCATGGAGCTTGTAGCAGAAGCAGTTTGCAAGTGTGTTGGTCTGTCGCTACCAGAGTTTGTATTAAAGTTAAAAACGTCTAAAGCTAATTACCCCATTGGGGATCCTGTTTTTCTTGCACTAACCGATGTCCAAAAAAGTTAACAATTGTCTCGCCTGTGGAAAGCATTTACCACACCGAGACTTCCATTCATACTGCGTCACTTGTTTAGGCCCAGACCATGATGTCCCCCGTTGCCGGTTCTGTGCTCTCTTTAATGCGAGAATCATTCGTTATAGAGCTCTTATTGTAGCTGAAATGGCATCCGTCAGCTAACAATCAGTAGATATTCCGAAAAAACTTAAGGGTAAAGATAGAGACAGACCACACAAGGCTAAGCCTCCGGACGACTCTACAGCTAAGCAGGTTGTCAGTTCTCTGGAATTCAGTGAGGCGCCTTTGCAGCCCCTGATGCCCGATTCGATACCTAAGCAGGCCTCTACTGAGATCATTTTGGAGTCTGGTATGCTGCAGAAATCTTCTTCGTCTTCCGAGCTTTTGGTTGTCTCTGGTTCGGTTGGGTCTGGAATCGTGACACAGGCACTGGCTTCTTTCCCACAACCAAATCTAGACAAAAACTGACATCATCTCCTCCGACTACCATTTCTGTCAGGCCGATGGATACTCTTAGGCCTAGAGGCAAGGTCACTCCTAGGAAAACTACTTCTAGCCACCATTTTACTCCTGCTCCACCATCCCAAGCTCAAATGCTTAAAATAGCAGAGGATCTTATCACCCTTATCAGGGTTAGTCAGGTCACAACTTCTAAAAGGAAAAGAGACCTTTCTCCTTTAATACTGACAGAACGGGATTCTGAGGAGTCTGATTATTCAGATTTTGAAGAGGAAGAACTACCTCTGACTGCTTATGCGGATTCAGATGCAGAGGAATCCATTCATTATGCCTCCCCACCAGAAGATCCTTCCTTTGGGGAAGCCCTTCACACCCTCAGGGAACATTTCCACTGGGAATCCCAGGACTTCCCTCCGTCTAAGAAAAGACTAAGAGGGTTTCTAGAGCTGCCCCAGCACAGACCCTTGGCCATCCCTCCAATCTTAGAGGTGGTTAATGAATGTCTTCCATGAATCCAGCTCGACTCCTGACGCCCTCCCACTTGCTCCAAGAAAACCTGACCGGTATTACAGAGTACCGGATTCTCACAAATACCTGTACAGAAATCCTGCTGCAGACCTGGAGGTCATTACACAGGGACCTAAAGGTACTAAGACTAGTTCTACAAAGAACCCTATTCCTTCTAACAAGGACTCCAGAGTTCTGGACAGATGGGGTAAAAAAGTATACACCTCTGCAACCTTAGCTATCAGAGCACTCAACTGTCAGTTCCATGTGTTAAAATATCAACAGCACACATTGGAAGTGTTAAAACAAAAGATTTCTACCTTTCCTGACTGTGCCAATTCGAAAGAGCAGATTTACTGCACTCTACTTGTTAAGTGGCTAAACACTCTTTACACTGTGGATATGATGTCCTAGAAGACTCGAGCAGGGCAGCAGTGTCCGGATCTGTCATTAGGAGACGTGCATGGTTGAAGGAACAACCTCTCCCTGATCATGTCAAATCTAAATTACTTGATGCACCTTTGGATAAGGACCACTCGTTTGGAGTAAAAGCAGAAGAGGGGCTTAAAAAGATGGAAGGCAAAGCAAAATCTATGCAGACAGTAAAAGATTTCCTTCGGGTAGAACCTCTTAGGTTTAGCAGGAATTTTCCCTCAAAACACTGGTCCTGTTCTGCACCTAGCAGAGACAGGTACAAGGTAAGCCCCGCAGGGACAGACCACCCAGATTCCTATCCCTGGGACAGCAGAGAACCAAATGGTGGACCATTTCCACTCCAAAGACAGGGAGTTCTAAGCCATCCCTCTAGGGTAAAAACCCTTAATGACTCCCTCTCCCCCCTCTGCCCTCTTTTCAGTCATTAAATACTAGGAGGGAAGGCTCTCCCTCTGCTTGGAAAATTGGCTTTCTGCAACTAAGGACCATTGAGTCTTAAAGATCATTTTTCAGGGATACAAATTCTTCTTCTACTAATTCCCAATTCCAAGAGGGTACCCTTACCTCAGAATCACTGGGCAGAGGCATTGAAACAAGTCCAAGCTCTCTTATCCTAAGGGGCAGTAGAACCTGTCCTTTCAGATCAAACAGGCAAAGGCATTTATTCCAGACTATTCCTTGTTCCCAGGATAGAGGGCACTTGACACCCCACCCTGGCTCTACCCATTATGAACACCTTCCTAGCGGTCCCCAAATTCAAAATGCTAACTTTGCAGCAGCTGCTGCCTATGCTGACAAAAAAATGCATGGTTAGTTACCCTACATATAGAAGATGCCTACCTCCACATTCCCGTAAGGGAATCCTGCAGGAAATTCCTTCACTTCAGAGCAGACTCACATCACATTCAGTTCTCTGTGCTACCCTTTGCCTTATCTACTGCTTCCAGGGTATTCTCAAAATGCTTAGCCCCAGCCATAGCCTTTGGCAGACAGAAAAATGTACATATTTACCCTTATATGAACGACTGCCTCATTCAGGCAGGTGGCAAAGAATAGCTCCTCAAGGACCTCCTCTTTGTCAAAACCCTCCTAACCCCCTTAGGGTACACCATCAACTACAAGAAATCAAGGCAAACACCCTCCAGGAAGATCATTTTCTTGGGAGCACTGCTGGACACAGCATCCAAAATGGCCTTCATATCCCCAGACAAGCAGAGCTTTCTGCATCTCTATTTCACTCAGCTGGCTTCTAGAAGTCACCTCACTGCGATGAAGTTCCTGCAAGCCTTGGGATACATGGCATCTTGCATCCTTCTAATTCCTCTGGCCAGGGTTCACATGAGAAAACTTTAGTGGTACCTAAAGAACCTTTGGTGTCAGCACTCTCAATCTCCAGTAACTTCTCTACCTCTGATCCCTTGTATAAGGGCCGAGTTTCTCTGATGGGCAGGGGCCTATGCCCAGAACAAGGCTCTTTCCTTCAACCTCTGCCCAAACGGGCAGACCATTACCACCGATGCCTCAGACATAGCTTGCGGCACTCACCTAGAAGGCAGGTGCATCCAAGATCTTTGGGATGCTCAGCATCTTCCCTTACACAAATGGCAGCGCCACAGAAATATCTTTTTACAGATCACTCAGGCATGGGGGACTCCTAAGATGGATCTCTTTTTTTCGCATCTCAACCACCAGCTGAAAAAATGTTGGTACCAGGAAGTATCACCTCCTAGCATGGAAGGTGGATGCCTTGACCTTCCCCTGGAACACCCTCTTTGTGTATGCTTTCTCTCCTCTGCCTCTTATTCTCATGGTACTGATCAAATAAGAAAGGAGAGACAAAAGGCCATCCTCATTGCTCCAGATTGGCCCAGACAACATTGGTACCCCTAAACTGTGCAGCCTGTCCTTACAGCCTCCCAGTCATCTTTCCCTGATCTCAGACCCCTTAACTCTGGGGGAATGCTCAGCATGGCTAATACTCTAAAGGCAAACAAGGAGCCCCTGTTAAGCAAACCGGTCCTAGACATTATCACAGAGATGAAAAGGCCCAGGACCAGAAAATCTTATGCAGGAAAATGGAAATGATCCTGGACTACCTAGCGGGACCACTTAATAGTGGCCTCTCCTTCTCCTCTATTAAAATCCACTCCTCAGCCATTCCAGCTCATTTTTGATACAGAACAGCCCCTGTTCTCCAATACTTTGATTAAACAATTCCTCAGAGGGACTTCTAATATTAGACCTACCAGAAGGCCGCCCACTCCAGCCTGGAGCCTGAGTTGTGTTTTGGAAAAATTACCTTTACCACCCTTCGAACCTGCTGCTTCAGCGGAACTAAGATTCCTCTCCTGGAAGACTGCCTTTCTCCTAGCTATCACCTCAGCCAGAAGGGTTTCAGAACTTCAAGCACTGATGGCCATTGAGCCCTTCATCATCTTCCATGCAGTCTTCCGGAGGACCTTTCCCTCCTTTATGGCCAAGGTGGTATCTAGTGTAACTCTCAACCAGGTCATACATCTACCCACCTTCTTTCCTAGCCCTCAAAACAAGGGGGAAAGAATTCTGCACTCACTAGATGTGCACAGACAGCTCAGATACTATTTGGACTGTACTAAACCCTTTAGGAAAACAGACTAACTACTTGTCAGCTTTGCCCCAGGGGCAGAGGGGAAGCCCATTTCCAAATGGCTATCACACTGTATCCATGTCTGCTACAGATTGCATGGGAAACCCCCTCCCTAAGTCTATTAGAGCCCATTCCACTATGACAGCCTCCATTTCCACAGCATTACCACCTACCTCTATTTTCTAAGGCTAGGGCAGGGTTTGCCTGTACAGTTCTGCAGGTCTCTTACTAATCCTACCACCTTTCTTCTCAGCTTTGGGAATCCTCCCATGGGTGATGACTGCAACAGTGAAACACGAAGAACATAGTACAGTTGTATACACTTACCATAAATGTAGATGTTCGAGTGTATTCACTGTTGCATTCCTGGATGTTCATCATGTTACCCTGCTGCAGTCATCACACTTGGGTTATCCTGCTGTCAGGCGGTCCCGCAGTTGGCCAGAGTTCCAAAGTCTTGGTCCGGTGTTGGTTGCTGTCGCTTCTTCCCTGACGTCAGTGCGCCAGGGGTATATAAGAGGCATCCGACGCCATTTTCTTCAGTCTTTCTTGCCGTGCGGTGCCCGAAGCAGAAGCAGTTCGCAAGTGCCGGTCGGCCGACACCTGAGATTTTCTAATCGAATTTCAGTCCGAAGTCTTCAATAAAGCTAAGTACCCAGTTGGGGAACCTTTTCTTGCCTCAGTCCGATGTCAGAAAAAGTTAACAATTGCATTTCTTGTGGGAAGCAAATACCTCATAAGGACTCCCATTCTTATTGTATTCCTTGCCTAGGCCCAGACCACGATGTCACAGGTTGTCGGTTTTGTGCTAGGTTTAATAAACGAACTATCAAACGCCGTTTTGACTTCGCACGACATTACTTTGGTAGGAAATTTAATTATATCATGCCGTCAGAGCAGCCGACGACCGGCATGCATAAAAAACGCAAGGATAAGGACAGGCAGCCTAGGACCAAGCTAGATTCCGAGGCCTCTGCTGGGCCTGTCGCCGGTTCTCCGGTTTTCAGTAAGGCACCTACGCAGCCCCTGACGACCGCAGAATTGGAACCCCAGACAGCCGCAGATTCTCAAGCGGAGTGTACTAGGCCGTCACAGCCATCTTCATTAGGCCCTTCCGACACCGGAGCAGAAGGAGATCCCGGTGCAGTAGAAACACCTTTGGTTGCAGAAGGTGTCTTCAGACCGACTACACTCACCATTAAATCTTATGCTAAGCTTAAAACTCCATTAAAACCAAAAAAAGACTGTTCATCAGTCTCCAGTTCAAGGCCCCATGCCTAAGAAACAGATGCTTAAGATGGCTGAAGATTTGATTACCCTAATCAGGGGTTCCCATCCCCCTCCAGATAAAAGACCAAGACAAGAGGAGGATTATGCCTCCTCTGACCAGGTTTCACTTTCCTCAGATTCTTCTGAGAAACAGGATTACGCTTTTCTCCCTTATGAAGACTCTGATGCTGAAGACTCTATTCCCTCAGCATCTCCCCCTGAAGACTAATCCTTTGGGGAAGCTTTACATACCATGAGGGAACATTTCCACTGGGAAGGCCAGGACTACTCTGATTCTAAGAAAAGGCTCAGAGAGTTCCTTTTACTACCCCAGCACAGACCACTTGCTATCCCTCCAGTTTTAGACATTGTGGATGATGTTTACTTGGAGTCTAGTCTAAATCCAGACTCTCTATCTCCTGCTCCAGCCAAACCAGACAGATACTACAGAGTACCTGACTCACACAAATTCCTTTATAAAAGCCCTGTGGCTGACACAGAAACAATTTCCCAGGGTCCCAAAGGGGCTAAAGCTTCTATGGCTAAAAATCCTGTGCCCTCTGAAAGGGAATCCAGAGCCCTAGATAGATGGGGAAAGAAGATATACACCTCAGCTACTCTGGCTATGAGAGCATTAAATTGTCAGTTTCACATGCTGAAATATCAGCAATTCCTAATGTCTCAATTAAAACAAAAAATGAGCACACATTCTGAACAGTCTGAATTCAAGGAAATGCAGGATCTGTTGCATGCAGCTGAAGAGGTGGGCAAACATACTTTACAATGTGGATTTGATTCATTGGAAGCTTCCTGTAGAGCAGCTGTTACTGGGTCTGTCATACGTAGACATGCTTGGTTAAAAGAACAAACCCTACCTGATCATGTTAAAGCAAAATTATTGGATGCACCTTTACAGCAGGATGTATTATTTGGTGTCAAAGCAGAAGAGGTTTTAAAGAAAATGGAGGATAAGGCAAAGTCTATGCAGACGGTCAAGGATTTTTTACAGGTACAACCTCCTCGTTTCAGCAGAAATTGGCCAACAAAAAACTGGTCCTTTCCAGCTTCTGACAGATGACAGAGGGGCAAATACAGATGCCCAAGGGGCAGAGGTCAGTCACAAGGCCCTTACAAACCTCGCCAATGGGGTACTGCTACCCAGAAAGGAGGAGAAGACAGGCCCCAAGCTAGCAGAAGACAAACACAATGACTCAACCCTCAAACTACCAAGCAAATCTCTCTTGGCAGCTCCCTTGGGAGGAAAATTAGCACTTTTTGCAGACAACTGGCACATCATCACAAAAGACAAATGGGTCCTAAACATTGTCTCACAAGGATACAGATTCCACTTTCATACCTTGCCAAGGATAAAAGGAATGCCAAACCTGCCACCAAATCAATGGGCAGAGGCACAAAAACAAATTACAGCTCTCATTGACATGAGAGCCATTCAACAGGTACCTACACAGGAGCAAGGACAAGGATTTTACTCAATACTCTTTCTAGTCCCCAGAAAGGACAAAGCATGGAGACCCATTCTGGATCATTCAGTTCTGAACACCCATCTGCAAGTACCAAAATACAAGATGCTAACACTACAGTAGCTTCTTCCCATGCTGGGCAAGAAGGCTTGGCTAGTAACGTTGGACCTCAGGGAGGCATACGTGCATGTCCCTATCAGACAAAATTGCAGAAGATACCTCCGCTTCATTGCAGGTTCAACCCATTATCAATTCTCTGCACTGCCCTTTGGCTTATCTACTGCGCCCAGGGTCTTCACAAAATGCCTGGCACCAGTAATTGCATACTGCAGACAAAGAGGAATTCAAATATACCCATACCTGGACAACTGCCTTATTCAAGCAGAAAGCAAGGACATTCTTTTAAAGCATCTGGTATTTGTCAAACACATTCTAAGTTGCCTAGGGTACACAGTAAACGAAATGAAATCAAAACTAGTGCCCTCACAAAACATAATATTCCTGGGTGCCAGCTTGAATACAACGGCCCAGATGGCTTATCTCTCGCCAAACAAGCAACAACAGCTGACTCAATAATGGCAACAAAGACCCAACTCCCTGCAAGAAAAATTCTGCAGGCCTTGGGATTCATGGCATCTTGCATACTACTAATACCATTTGCAAAACTGCATATGAGGAAATTACAATGGTACCTGAAAAGCGTATGGACTCAGCACAGCCACAGCTTGGAAACAATGATACCACTCATTCCCTGCCTTCAACAGGAGTTTCTATGGTGGGCACAGGCATGTCACCTCAACAAGGGTCAGCCATTCACCTTACCCACAGCCAGGCAAACTATGACAACAGATGCATCGGACTATGCCTGGGGAGCACACATGGCAGGACAGTGCATTCAGGGCAAATGGACTACAGATTAAAGGCATCTGCATATCAATCAAAAAGAAATGCTAGCAGTACAGAATGCCCTAACAGCTTTTAAGGACCTCTTACACCCAGGACAACTAATAATAAAGACGGACAATACCACAGTAATGTGGTACATAAACAAGCAAGGGGGCACACATTCCTACCCTCTATGCAGGCAAGCAATGACCTTGTGGAACACAGCACTGTCTTACTAAGTTCAACTACAAGCACAATTCCTGCCAGGAAAGAAGAACACATTGGCAGATGACCTAAGCTGAAACATCATCCCCACGACTGGAAACTAGATCAACAAGTATTTGCAATGATAACTCAAAAATGGGGACGCCCAGACATAGATCAGTTTGCCAACCCCCAAAACTATCAACTTCAAAAATTTTGCACAAGGATATTCCACCCACAAGCTTGGAAAGTGGATGCCCTCTCATTCAGTTGGAAAACATTAACAGTTTATGCCTTTCCTCCACTGCCTCTTCTAGCAAAGGTACTGCTGAAAGTCAGATTAGAGAGGCCACAAATGATACTCATTGCTCCAGACTGGCCACGCCAGCACTGGTATCCAATTCTAAGGAACATGGCCCATGGCTCACCATGGATTTTACCACAAATTCCTCACCTGCTCACCCAGCGAGACAATCAGATTCTACACAGCCAGCTCAAGACTTTAAACATGGCTGCATGACAAATTACCTAAATAACCAGCCAACACCTCTATCCAAAGCTGTTATGGATGTCATTCTGGAGGCCAGGAGGCCCAGCACCAGGAAAACCTATTCAGACAATTGGAAAAGATTTTGCGCCTGGAACCAGGCTAAAGGCCAAAATCACCTTGATCCAAACATTCCTCAGATTCTACAATATTTAACTGAGATGTTGCACAAAGGACTTTCCTTTTCATCTATTAAGATCCATGCCTCAGCAATTTCAGCTCATTACAACACGGATCCTCCTTTATTTTCACATCCACTCCTAAGACAGTACCTCAGAGGGGCTAAGAACATAAGACCGCCCAGGAGAGCACCAACACCTACTTGGGATCTCAACTTTGTTCTGGAAAAGCTCACACTGCCACCCTTTGAACCAGCTTTTTCAGCTAATTTAAAATTTCTTTCATGGAAAACTACCCTGCTACTAGCAATAACTTCAGCTAGAAGAGTCTCAGAGCTACAGGCACTAATGGCAGTGGAGCCTTTCCTCATTTTTCATCAAGACAGAGTCTCTGTACGAACTAACCCTTCCTTTATGCCAAAGGTGGTATCCAGTGTGGCCCTAAACCAAACCATTCATTTGCCCACCTTTTTTCCAAATCCCCAGAACAAAGGAGAAAGACTCCTGCACTCTTTGGACATTCACAGGCAATTACATTACTACTTGGATAAAACTAAGGCTTTCAGAAAATCTGAGCAGCTCTTTGTAGCCTATGCTGCAGGATCACAAGGAAAAGCTATCTCAAAACAGACCATTTCAAAATGGATAGGACATTGCATACGTTTCTGCTACATGCATCATGGGAAACCGGTACCTGCTAACATTAGGTCCCACTCCACCAGGGCTACAGCTACATCAGCAGTCTTTCTCAGGGGGGTGCCAACCAAGGATATTCTGGAAGCTGCAACTTGGAGTTCAGTGCACACCTTCACCAAACACCATCACTTACCTCTATATTCTAAGACTAGAGCTGGTTTTGCCACTGCAGTTTTGCAGGGCCTACTAGCTTCTTCTAACCCTGTTTAACTCTACCACCCATCCTTAGCTGTGGGATTCAACCCAAGTGTGATGACTGCAGCAGGGTAACACGATGAACATAGTACAGTTTTGTACCTACCATAAATGTAGATATTCGAGTGTTCACCCTGCTGCAGTCCAGGTTACCCTCCCTCCATCCCCTCTGAACTAGCTGGACTTATCTATACCTTTCTATCCTATACAACCTCTGTGGTGTATTTGCTTGTGCCTGAAGGTATTGTTTTATTTTTATATGTACATTTTTACATAGCAATATATATTGCCTACCTATTGGGGGCACCTGACATCTGGGGCAAGAAAAACTGAAGAAAATGGCGTTGGATGCCTCTTATATACCCCTGGTGCACTGATAATCAGGGAAGAAGTGACAGCAACCGACGCCGGACCAAGACTTTGGAACTGTGGCCGACTGCAGGACCATCTGACGGCAGGATAACCCAAGTGTGATGACTGCAGCAGGGTGAACACTCGAACATCTACATTTATGGTAGGTACAAAACTGTACTTTTCCCACCCTCCTTCCCCATTATATTTTCTTTCTTCAGGGAGACGTAAGTTTCTAGCAATGGCTTTTAGCCACCAGGACCACTTTACCTTATTTACTTGGGCCTCTTACTGGTTAGGGCAAGAAAAACTGATGTAATGGCATCAGCTGCCTTCCTTTATACACTGACGACCTGACGTCAGGCGGCAAGCGACAGCAGCCGATGCAGAAAAACATTGACTCTGGTATTTGGGCCGACCGAGGGCTACCACAGCAGGAATAACCCACGGGTGATGACTGCAATAGTGAATACACTCGGAACATCTACATTTATGGTAAGAGTAGACAACTGTAGTTTGTGGAGGCTGGCATAGAACTGGCTTCTTGCACATCCTCTGAGGCTGTGCAGACGTCCACCACAGATGTTGAAGGGAAACTATGGCTGGTCATTTCCGAACACCCTAAGGGGATCCCCAAAATTTTAGTTAGAGATGTTTCTAGTACCCTTATAGAGTTTAGACATGCCTCTGAACATCCTAGGTTGGTAAAAGTTAACGTTTCATTAAAAAAGTAGCAGAGGACTAAGCCTATACCTCACATTAATATAGCGATCTAGATAGAGAGTGGCAGGATTTTACCCAGGATATGTTCAGTACCTTGATGGCCTTGAAGCCTCGTCAGGGATTATCTTTTCCTGCTTCTCCTTGGTCTTCTATCCAGCCAAAAGGACTAGGGAATCTGATTCCTCGAATGAGGAGTTGGATTCCTAAGATGAATCCTTGGACTGTTCCTCACAAATCACTTCACTCTTCGAATATGGGTCACATGATTTTTTTAGCCCTGATTCTCCCTTTCAGGAGTTGTCCTTTAAGAACATGGTGGTCTTCATGATGGAGCATTTTAAATGGGACTGCTCCCAGGTCTCTGACATCCAAAAGAGGTATTTTGAGGTGTTATAGATGGAATGTGCTAAACCTTCTGCTCTTCTTCCTGTTCTAACCAGCCTTGTTGGATATGTTTGTAGCTGTTTCTTTGGCTCCTGATTCCCATCACCCACCCTCTAAGATGCCTGACCACTTTTATAAGGTGTCTGAGGTCTTTAAGTACTGTTACAAGTGTCCTCCTTCAGACCCTGCTGTGGTTTCTGTTTCTGCTGGAAAACCATCCAAGCTTTTATCCTCTTCCAATCTTCTCCCTTCTGACAAAGACAGCTGGGCTAAGGAGATGCTGGGGAAAAAGTTTATACTAATGCTACACTGGCCTTTAGGGCTCTAAATTATCAGACCCATATGACCAAGTGTGTTCTGGCTATTTCTCAGTTTGGTGTGGGTGTGGGTGTGTGGGTGTGGGTGTGTGGTCAAACTTCCCTGACTCTGAAAGCAAGACTACTGCCTTTCCTGTTTGACTTCCACTTCATAGGTATCTCATCACTCTGTCAGCTGATGCATTGTCTAGAGCTGCTGCTTCCAGTTCACTTATGAGGAGGTACTCTTGGCTTCTCCTGCAGGCCTTACTTGTTTATATTAAGGCCAAGCTCCTAGATGCTTCTTTGAACAACCAAAATGTATTCAGTACTGCTGCTGCTGACCTGTTTAAGACTCTACAAGACAAAGACAAAGTTATGTAGGACCTTAAACAATTTTTTTTTCTCCTGTCCCCAAATTTCAGAGAAACTGTCCTTCTAAATCTCATTTTGTTCATAGGCAACTTCATCAGCCTCTTAAAGGACTTGAAGCACCTTTTGATTTAATTACAGCATTTAGTCTTCTTGGGGACACGCCTGCCATCAATTAGTCTCTCTGATTAACCCCAAATAAAGTTCAGCTGTCCTAGTAGGATTTTCCTGACATTTACTCGGTTGCCTGCTACACCATAAGCCACAGTTCGCAGAGAGCTTACAAAGCATCAGAGGGATCTCATTGTTGAAAGGTATCCATCAGGAGAAGGGTACAAAAATATTTCCACAGCATTGGATATATCATGGAACACATTGAAGTCAGTCATCAAAAAGTGGAGAAAATATGGGGCAACAGTGACGTTGCAAAGAACTGGACGTCCCTCCAAAATTGATGAAAAGACAAGATGAAAACTGGTCAGGGAGGCTGCCAAGAGACCTAAAGCAACACTGAAGGAGCTGCAGGAATTTTCGGCAAGTACTGGTTGTGTACTACATGTGACAACAATCTCCCACAGTCTCCATATGTCTGGAATATGGGGTAGGGTTGCAAGAAGGAAGCCTTTTCTTACTCAGAAAAACAACCAGGCCCAGATAAAATTTTCAAAACAATACATCAGGTCTCCCAAAAGGATGTGGGAAAATGTGTTATGGTCTGATGAGACCAAGGTTGAACTTTTTGGCCACAATTCCAAAAAGTACGTTTGGCGCAAAAACAAAACTTTGCATCACCAAAAGAACACCATCCCCATGGTGAAGCATGGTAGTGGCAGTATCATGCTTTGGGGTTGCTTTTCTTGAGCTGGAACTGGGGCTTTAGTCAATGTGGAGGGAATTATGAACAGTTCCAAATACTAGTCACTTTTGGCCCAAAACCTTCAGGTGTCTGCTAGAAAGCTGAAGATGAAGAGGAATTTCACCTTTCAGCACAACAATGACCCCAACCATATATCCAAATCAATAAAAGAATGGCTTCACCAGAAGAAAATTAAAATTTTGGAAAGGCCCAGCCAGAGCCCAGACCTAAATCCAATAGAAAATATGTGGGGTGACTTGAAGATGGCTGTGCACAAGAGATGCCTTCGCAATCTGACAGATTTGGAGCACTTTTGCAAGGAAGAGTGGGCAAATATTGCTAAGTCAAGATATGTGCCATGCTGATAGACTCCTACCCAAGAAGACTGAATGCTGTAATTAATCAAAAAGTGCTTCAACAAAGTATTAGTTTAAGGGTTTGCACACTTATGCAACCAGCATATTGTGCGTTTTTTATTTTTTATATTTTTCCCTCTAACAGATTTGTTTTTCAATTGAATTATACAGATTATAAGTCACATTAAAGGTGAGAAAAGTTTGAAATGATTTATTGTGGTCTCATTTTTTTACATCACAAAAACCTGGCATTTTAGCAGGGGTGTACACTTTTTATATCCACTTTGCATACTACATTTAAGTTGCATGATTAAAATCATATAATTTTCAGCCAATGGACAAAATACATAGAGCTCAAAATTAAAATTTAGTTGCTCACATGTTCATCACGCTCATAATAGACGCAATCTCATTTAACCTCTTTTTCCCTAGGATCAAAAATAAAAAAAAAATGTTGGTCCTGAAAAAAACTAAACATTTCTTAAGATGGTGGTTGGAGGGGAGAATTCTCTGTTATAAAATAATTATTTTGACAGATTAAATTGAATATTGATTGTCCTCCAGGTTTAAACGGCTATGTCTCATTATGATTGTGTTGAACATTTGAGTGTCTAAATTTTAATTTTGAACTCTGTATTTGGTCATTGTGTGGAAGTTGTATCATAAGATCATAAGAGATTGCTAGTCTATTGACCCAGTGGTCATTTTAAGCTTAGCTGTTTCATTCCAAAGTAATACCACAGAAAAGCTAGTCAGTACCTAAGATTGCATTTAATGATACCTGCCCTTGTCTAGGAGGATTGGAGGATTGTGGGCTCTATCCCCGGTAAGAATTTATGGTGCCCCATCCACTCGTCCAGGTTCCTCTTGAACAATGTCATAGAGATGCTCTGTTTCACATGAATTGATAGCCTGTTTCAAATATGTGACAGTTGTTCGGATATAATCTGTCCCTCCAGCATGTCCTATTAAAGTTGTAGGCCATATTTAGGTCCCTGGAACGGGTAGCCATAGTCCCATTTGATTTATGGATATGCAGCTAGTTCATTAGGTGTGGGTCTTGGACTGCTCTGTGGACCAGGCATAAGTCGCCCCTAAGAAGGCTATACAATATGGAGTATAGTGATAGGAACTTTAGTCAGTCTGTGTAAGGCATATGCTGGAGCCCCCTTGATCTTCTTTGTTAGAAACCACTGATGTCTGTCTGATTGTTGTAGGTGCTTAGTATGGTACATCCCAAATGGAACGTTGTACTCCATCATGGGCTGGATAAGTGCCGAGTATAGAGGGGTTATAACTTTTTACTCTTGAGGCCCAGGTCCCTTACCACTTTGTGGGTACTTAGGGTATTGTTGATTTGATAGTGTTGAGGGGACATTGTTTGTGTTGAAGGGAATGATGATGTATTTCTTTGCATTCAGTTTGAGACCATGACTAATACACCAGTCGTTAGTCTGCGTGAGACCCTGCTGGAGTATACTGTCCTCATTTGGGGATTCAGTGATTGCACCTAGTTTACAGTCGTCTGTAAACTTGGTCAGCCACAACCCCTTAGTTTTGACTTGAACTACTGAGAAGTATATACCAAACAATAGGGGGTCCAGCACTGACCCCTGTGGCACCCCACTGGTAACAGATCTACTGGTTGATGTGGAGTCACCCATTTTGAAAGTGTGCGTCCAGTTTGTGAGCCAGATGGCAACCCATATTACAACGGAGGTGTTTACATTCAGTTTGCTAAGTTTATTGATAATGCCTGAGTGTGAGATTGTGTTGAAAACCTTTGCCAGGTTGAGGTATATGCTGTGTGCACAGATTTGCCCTCGTCAGTGGCCTTGGTCACATTTTCAAAGAAATCCACCAGATTTGACAGGCAGGATCTGCCCTTCACAAAGCCGAATTTGGGTAGGATCCATGGTTTGGAGGTCACCTGTGTCTTTATTTATGAGGTCTGTAATGATATGTTCCATGGCCTTACAGATGAGACTGGTCAGGCTTATGGGTCTGTAATTCCCTGGGTCTGTTGTTAGGCCACCTTTGTGGAGGGAAATAACTGTTGCTGATGTTCTTCGTGTTTCACTGTTGCAGTCATCACACTTGGGTTATCTGCCTGCAGGTAGCCCTCAGTCGGCCCGAATACCAGAGACTTGGTATTTCTGCATTGGATGCTGTCGATCCAGGACTGAGGTCAGGTCGTCAGGGATATAAAAACAGGCAGCCGACGCCATTACACCAGTCTTTCCTGCCAAGGAGCCCGAAGCAGTTTGCAAGGTCTGGTCGTCAGCTACGTGAATTTTCGTTTACGAATTTAATAATCCTGAAGTCTTCTAATGCTAAGTACCCCGTTGGGGATCCTTTTTTCTTGCTCTAACCGATGTCAGAAAAAGTTAACAATTGTCTTGCCTGTGGAAAGCAAATACCTCCCAGAGATTTTCCTTCTTACTGCGTCACCTGTTTAGGCCCAGACCACGACTTCCCTCGCTGTAAGTTTTGTGCCTTATTTAACACCCGAACAATTCATCGTCAGGCTCTCTTTGTCACTAAATTCTTTCGTTCTCTATCTCTATATTCTGAAATGGCTTCGGTAAGCCATCCGATTACCGATATTCTGAAAAAACGTAAAGATAAAGACAGAGACAGACCGCATGGGTCCAAAACTGCTGACAACGTTTCTGTTAAACTAGTCGCCAGTCCGCCGGTATTCATTGAGGCGCTTTCTCTGCACTTGATGCCCACTTCAGTGGATTTGCAGGCCTCTACTGAAACCCATTCGGAGTCCGGTATGCCGCGAGACTCTTCTTCGACTATGGAACCTACAGATGTCTGTACCTTGGATGGGTCTGGAGCCGCTGAGCAGGCTCCGGCTTCTGAGGCAGTTATTCGCTCTACCGATGTTAGTGTCAAACCAACTACTTCTTTTCTAACCAAAACTATCGAGTTTCCTAGGCCCAGAGTACGCACTACGCCTAGAAAACTGATGACCAAAGTGCATGCACTTGTTCCCATGACACAAAAAACAAATGCTTAGAATGGCTGAAGTCCTTGTTACGCTGATTAGAGGAAATCAGCCTTCCCCTTCTAAGAGACCGAGTCCAGTCCCCTTCAGCTTCTACAGACCAGAAGTCCGATGACTCTGAAATTTCTGATTATGAAGACATGCCCTTATCTGCTTAGGAGGATTCAGATGCAGAGGAATCCATTCCCTCTGCCTCCCCTCCAGAGGACTTTTCTTTAGTAGGTGAAACCTTGCATACCTTACGAGAGCATTTCCACTGGGAATGCCAAGACTATCCTCCAGTCCAAAACGAGACTCAGAGAATTTCTATAGTTGCCTCAACACAGGCCCTTAGCATTACCCCCTGTCCTGGATATTGTGGATGATGTTTTTATGGAATCCAGTCTTACTCCTGACACGTTAACCTCCTGCTCCTAGGAAACCAGACAGGTAGTACAGAGTATCTGACACACAAATTTCTTTTCAAGAATCCTACTGCTGACCCAGAGATCATTTCCCAGAGGCCTAAAGGTATCAAGGCTACTACAGCCAGGAATCCCACCCCTTCGGACAGGGATTCCAGAGCTTTGGACAGATGGGGTAAGAAGGTATATACCTCTACAACTCTTGTTATTAGGGCATTGACTTGTCAGTTTCACATGCTGAAGTACCAGCAACATATTATGGAACTTATTAAACAAAAAGTGGCAACCTTTTCAGACTGTGCAGAAAATAAAGAATTGCAGGAGCTTGTGCACTGTGCAAGCCAAGTCAGCAAGCATACTTTGCAGTGTGGCTTTGACGCCCTAGAAGCATCTTGCCGGGCTGCTGTCACTGACTCTGTACTGAGAAGACATGCTTGGCTGAAGGAACAGACCTTGCAGACCATGTCAAATCAAAGTTACTAAACGCTCCTTTGAGTAAGGACTGTTTCTTTGGCACCAAAGCAGAAGAGGTTCTTAAAAAGATGGAAGATAAAGCTAAGTCTATGCAGACTGTTAAAATAATTCTTACAAGTGTATCCCCCTAGATTTAGTAGGCATTGCCTTTCCAAACACTGGTCCTTTCCAGTCCCCTCCAGGCCTTCTCAAACCAGACCCTGGGGAAGCAGACCACCCAGACTACAGTCTCAGGGTATGCAGAGATCTAAGCAATGAAGTGCCCCCACTCCTAAAGTAGGGAGTGGTAAGCCATCTCCTTACGGAAAAAGTTCACAATGACTTCTTTACTCCACTCCTCAGCCCTGCCCAATTGCTTGTGCCCCTAGGAGGAAAACTTGCCCTTCATACAAAAAAATGGATGTCCATCACTCAGGACCAGTGGGTCCTCAACATTGTATCCCAGGGGTACAAATTTTATTTCCATTCACTGCCAACCCCATATGAGTTTCCAGACCTTCCTCCAAACCAATGGGCAGAGACTCAAAATCAAAGTACTTTCCCTGCTCAATATCAGAACTATTCAGTCGGTTCCAGTGGAGCAGAGTGGCCAAGGATTCTACTCCAGACTCTTCCTGGTACCCAGGAAAGAGGGCTCTTGGCACCCAATCCTGGATCTTTCAATTCTCAACACCTTCCTGGTGGTACCAAACTTCAAAATACTTACCCTGCAACTGCTTCTTCCTATGCTAGCCAAGGATGCCTGATTAGTCACCCTAGACTTAAAAGAATCCAAGTGCAGGCAAAGGTACACAATGCAAATCCAATAAAACCATGAAAGGGTGCAATGAAAGTGACCCAATAAAGCCACGGACGAAGGCAACCAGTATATGTAATGTTTTATTAAAGAAAAATTCACACTAAAAACACTCCATCTCCATTAACGCTGATTGAAAATCCGTTTTCATTTCTTCACACTTCATCAGATGTGGGTTAGAGTGAAAGACTGCCCTTTTATACACAATCAAACTAGAGATGCTACACCTGGAGGGCTTTCAGCTGCAATTCTGCAATAAGATAGACTTTAAAGAAGCCTATCTGCATATCCCCCCATAAGGGAATCATACAGGATGTATCTACATTTCAGGGCAGGGTCTATGCATTATCAGTTCTCTGCACTTCCCTTTGGCTTATCTACTGCACCCAGAGTATTCACAAAATGCCTGGCTCCAGCCATTGCATACTGCAGGCAGAGGAATATCCAAATTTACCCATACTTGTACGACTGCCTGATTCAGGCAGACAGTCAGGAATTGCTGCTGCAGCACCTGACATTTGTGAAAAACCTTCTCAATTCCTTGGGATACACCATCAACGAAAATAAATTAAAACTGGTACCCAGTCAAAATATTGTATTCCTGGGAGAAAGCTTGGACACAACTTCCCAGATGGCATTCCTCACCTCAGAAAAACAAGTCTATCTTGACAGACTACTTCAAATAAATGGCCACCAGAACCCAGCTATCTGCAAGAAAAATACTGCAAGCCCTAGGGTTCATGGCCTCGTGTATACTGCTGATTCCATATGCACGACTGCATATGAGGAAACTCCAGTGGTACATAAAAAAAGTCTTTGGTACCAACATTCTCAGGACCTGGAAACAGTCATTCCTGTCGTACCCTGTCTAAGGACAGAGTTCTTCTGGTGGGCAGAAACATGCAACATGCAACCACAACAAAGTACTGCCATTTACTCAACCCCAAGCCACCCAAACCCTAACCTCAGACGCATCAGACTATGCCTGGGGGGCACACATGGATGGAAAATGTATTCAGGGCCTCTGGAGCCCAAGTCAAATTCATCTGCACATCAACCAAAAAGAGATGCTAGCTGTACAGAATGCCCTGACAGCTTTCAGATCCCTAATCTTTACAGTCAACTGCTAATAAAAACAGACAACACCACAGTTATGGGGTGCATCAACAAGCAGGGGGGGACCCATTCCTACCCTCTCTGCAGGCTAACCATGGCTCTGTGAAACATGGCCTCGGACATTCAAGTCCATCTGCAAGCTCAATTCCTGCCAGGCATACAAAACATACTGGCAGACAACTTAAGCAGAAATCTCCTAGAGCCACACAAGTGGCAGTTGGAGCACAGCACCTTCAACCTTCTGATTCAGAAATGGGGGACCCCAGAGGTAGATCTGTTTGTGTTCCCCTACAACCACCAGCTCAGCAAATTCTGCACCAGGAATCCTCAGTGCAGGGCCTGGAAAGTGGACGCCCTATCTTTTCAGTGGGTAAATCTCTCAATCTGTGCCTTTCCCCCTCTACCCCTCCTTTCAAGAGTATTACTCAAGATAAAACATGATAGACCAAGGACAATTCTGATTGCCCCAGACTGGCCCGCCAGCACTGGTACCCACTCCTGTGCAGCTTGACATCGGTGCCACCCTGGCACCTACACCAGAATCCAACCCTCCTCTCTCAGCAGGAGGGACAGATTCTGCATCCACAACTGCAAACACTAAATCTTGCAGCCTGGCTTATTCCTTGAATTCTCCCCCAGCAACCTTAAGCAAACAGGTGCTGGACATCATTCTTGAAGCCAGAAGATCCAGTACAAGAAAATCCTGTGCTGATAAGTGGAAAAGGTTCTGCTCATGGATTCAGTCTAAAGGAGAGGACACAACACTTCCCTGTCTGCCTCTTAGCCTGGATTACTTAGCAGATCTACTCCACAAAGGCCTGTCCTTTTCCTCCATTAAGATACACACCTCAGCCATTTCTGCTCATTACAACACTGAGCCACCTCTCTTCTCGTAATATCTTATCAAACAGTTCCTGAGAGGGGCAAACAGCTTAAGGCCACCACGGAGAGCACCCACCCCTGCTAGGGACCTTAACTTTGTACTGGAAAAGCTCACATTTTCCCCCCTTTGAACCTGCTGCATCAAAAGAGGTAAAATTCCTCTCTTGGAAAACAGCCTTGCTTCTAGCCATCACTTCAGCTAGAAGAGTGTCTGAGCTACAAGCACTGATGGCTGTGGAACCCGTCATTATTTTCCATGCTGACAGGGTTTCCCTCAAGACTTAACCCTTCCTTTATGCCTAAAGTGGTATCCAGTGTGGCTCTCAATCAATCCTTCCATTTGCCAACCTTCTTCCCTAATCTTCAAAATAAAGGGGAAAGGATCCTGCACTCCTTGGACGTGCACAGACTGCTCAGATTCTGCCTTGATAGGACTAAGCCCTTCAGAAAATCTGACCAGTTACTAGTCAGCATTGCAGCAAGGGCAGTGGGCAAGGCTATTTCAAAACAAACTGTTTCCAAATGGATAGCACACTGCATCCATTTCCACTACAACACCATGGGAAACCAACCCCTCAGGGGGTCAGAACACATTCCACCAGGGCAACAGCTACCTCTACAGCATTTCTCAGGGGAGTCCTTACCAGGGACATCCTGGAGACACACCTTCACAAAGCATTACCACCTGCCTATATTTTACAACTCCAGGGCAGGATTTGCTACAGTAGTCCTGCAAGGCATACTAGCCAGCCCTAACTCTTCTTGACTGCCTCCACCCTTCTTCAGCTTTGGGAATCCACCCAAGTGTGATGACTGCAACAGTGAAACACGAAGAACATAGTACAGTTGTGTACACTTACCATAAATGTAGATGTTCAAGTGTATTCACTGTTTCAGTCCTGGTTTCCCTCCCTCCAGCCCCCTGGTTCCTCTCTCTGTCTCTCCTATCCATGGCTGTTACTAACCCCTTCTGGGGTATTGGTATTTACTTTTTATTGGTGGTGTTTTCCTCACCATAACTTAGCTCCCTATTTGGGGGGCTCCTGACATTTGGGGCAAGAAAAACTGATGTAATGGCGTTGGCTGCCTGTTTTTATACCCCTGACGACCTGACGTCAGTCCTGTAGTGACAGCATCCAACACAGAAATACTAAGTCTCTGGTATTCGGGCCGACTGAGAGCTACCTGCAGGCAGATAACCCAAGTGTGATGACTGCAACAGTGAATATACTTGAACATCTACATTTATGGTAAGTGTACACAACTGTACTTTCTACATTCTGCGGGAACAAAGCCTGTGATTAGGCTACGATTGAAAAGGGTACTTAGTGGTGATGCTAGTTCATGTTTTAGCCTGTTTAGAAGACAGCCTGGAATATCATCTGGTCCCATAGAGACTGTGGTGTTTGTCTTGGACAAGGCTTTGAGGACTTGCTTTTTAGATATGTAGGGTGGGGGAGTTTGGGGGAAGGTTTGTTGTAAGTTAGGCGGGGATAAGGGAGTGACATTTTCCCCTACCTATATGGTAGCAGGTTTGCTATCTTTGTGGGGTCAGTGTGTGTGATACCATTAGCCACTAGTTCTGCACATGCTTGGGTCCTACCCTTTAGGTTACGTACGTAGGTGTAAAGGGCCTTATGGTTATCCTTGGCTGTACTTGCTAAATTTCTCTCAAAGGAGCCTTTGGAGGATTTGACAAGTTGTCTTATTTGTCTGTTGAGGCTGAGGAAGGTGCTTTTCCATTGTTGGGGCCTTGCCTTTGTATTCTTGGGTAGCAACCTTTTACGTTTATTGTAAAGTTTATTGATGGTGAATGTCCACCATAGAAGCTTGTTTTTACTTTTGGTTCTGGCTTTGATTCTTTCTGGTATGGCTGAGTTTATACACTTGTGTAAGTGATTGTACAGGGTTTTAGTGTAAGCTTCGGTGTAATTACCAATTCCAGTTTTGTAAGGTACGATACAGGCTTAAATGGATATGACAAGAAACAACTATATAAAAGTTTGACCTACCAAACAGTATATGCATGTATCAGAAAAGCTGGAACTAGACATTTAACAAAAGGGTGTTATAAATAAAAGGTGAGAATAATAACTTTTTATTATAATGTTTTCTGTTTGTTTGTCTTTCGGCTTTTCCCGGTTAGGGGTCGCCACAGCGGAACTCCGGTCTGCTAATGATTGGCAGTAGATTTTTTACGTACTGGCTTGCCGGGCCTAACGCACGACCTTCAACGAAGGAACGCCCATTCACGCATGTCGCTACACAGAAGACGCTCTAACTGAGAATCAAACGGGCAACGTCTAACTGTGAGGCGACAACGCTACCGCAGCACCACCACCACCAGTATGTTTTCTGTAATGTCTTTAAATGTCAATGGTCTCACAGATAAATACAAAAAAGAAAGAATAGTGAACTGTATTAAAAATGTAGAGTGCAAATAGTTATGTTGCAGGAGACACACTTAGAAAGAACTGAACATGTGAATTTGATAAAGAAAGGTTTTCAGGATGGTTATTTAGAAGAATATCTGGGACAAAGGAAAAGAGGAGTAATTGTATTAATTGCAAGAGGAGCTCCAGTGGTGATAGAAGAGGATTAAAAAGATAGCAATGGCAGATTTGTAGTGCTAAGGGGTTACTGGCATGTATTTATATTCCACCTAAAATTGCCATACTGGAGTTATAAAAAAATTGTGAGAAATCAGTTTTCAGCAAGGACTATTGCATATCGGTGGGGACTGGAATTTGATATGTAGCAGTGAAGGTGTGTCCAGGGGGCCTAGAGAGGGGAAAGTATAACAAAAGAGGGTAGATTTTTGAAGAAACTTATGAAAATATTTTGCATGGAGGAGTGAATTCAGTAATAGGAGTTCTGAGTGAATTTACATATTATTCCCGAGGATACAAAAACTGGGCTAGGCTAGACAGAATTTACATTGCACAGGAACATGTGCATTTAATTGAAGGTCTTGATATGCACCCAATGACTATTTCGGATCATGCGCCAATAATAATTAAAATAAAAACACAGGGTAATGGAATAAAAATGAGACACTAGCACTTTCCTGCCTATCTGTAGAAAAAATAGGAATTTAAGGAATGGGTAGTAGAGATTATTCAGTAGCTATTTGAGAGGATAGAAAGTACTTCTGAAAATGTAGCTAGGTAGTGGGATAAAATTAAGGTGAAGTTTATAAATAGGGTGGAAATAACAGAAAGGGAGCTATGCTTAAGAATTAACAAGAATTATTTAAAGGGACTGACAAATGTTTAAGTATTGCAGAATAGGGGGAATCTCACAGAACATGAAGAGGATCAACTGCAGAATGCTAAGCAGAAAATGAGGGATTACCTTGATAATATCCACAAGTTTAGAAAGATTGTTGTTAAGCAGCTGCTTTTTGATAATAATACTAAAGCACAAAAACTTTTAGCACGACGACTCGGGTAACAGAATGGCGCCAGGCAGGGGTGTCCTCTTTCCCCTTTGTTGTTTGCATTGTATTTAGAACCATTGGTGAAGAAAATAAGGAACTCAGAAATTCAAGGATATAATTATATGGTAATCAAGAAAAGCTGGCTGTATTTGTCTATGATATTGTTATATACCTGACAAGACCAGAAAGAGACATTACAGTGTTGTGGAACATTTTGAGACAGTTTCATATCTTTTCGTGATACAAAATGAATGAAGCTAAAACAAAGTTAGTAGAGCTAAATTATGTACCCACATATGAATTGTTTCAGCAGTATCCATATTTATGTTGTCATGGTAAAATGAAGTATTTAGGAGTGTGGATTAAAAATGATTCTGGTGTGGCAGCTAAGGATATATGTGAAGAGACTAAACAAAAGGTGGTACAGAAACTGAGAAAATGGAAGCTTTGTTTTATGGATATGGAGAGTAAGTTATAAGCAAGTAAAATGTTTTTAGTTCCTTTACTCTTCTGTACAGGTCATGCATATTTTTTATCAACCAGAGGAGAAGTTGTGGGTAGCAGTTAATAAAGAGCTGAAGGACTTTATGTGGGAGGGGAAGATGGTAAGAGTTGAGTGGGATACGTTGATTCTTCCAGTAGAACAGGGCAGATTGGGATTACCTGATTTGAATGGGCATTTCAGAGCTACACAGTTAAGTCTCCTATACATAAATTAAGCAGAAAACTATAATTCAAAGTGGAAAGAGGAGATGATGAAACGGGGAAGCTGAAGAAACAATAAGAGACTGGGATTTTGGATGTAGGCCTTTAAGGAGAATAACAATAATAGTAGAGTATTCTATCTATAAAGTAGCAGAAAGTACCCTAAGAACTAAGCCAACACGGGAATGGAGAAAGGAGATTCAGCCGACAGGGATGATTACAATTAGGGATATAAACAGTAGGCAAGAGGGGGCTCGAATTTATTGGAGGAAACTGGCAAAGGAACCAAGGTATTGGGAGCAAATAACTGGAGAGGGAAAGATGATAGAATGGGAAGACGCCAAGAATTTATTTGGACTGCAAGTTAAAGATAGACTTCCCTATCAAGGATTGATATCCGATTATAGGCAAAGGGAAAGAAAAGGGGTGGGGTCCTAAACGAAAGACCAGCACTGGTAGAGTTTGTAGTAGAATCTAGAACAGAAGCTGCCATTAAAAAGGGAATAATTAGCAGAGCATTTAAAATATTGCATGATAACTGTAAGAATCAGTGAGAGGAGGTTGAAAGGATTGGGAAGAGAGATTGGATAAGCAATTCGCAATGAAACAATGGGAGGGTATATGTATCTCTTCTAAATATGCAAGAAAATCTAAAAGATTTAGGATTTTTGCTTGGAAGTGTTTACACAGATATTTTTATACCACAAGTAGAGTCCAAAAATGTTTTCCTCAAATAAACAACAAATATTTGAGGTGTGACTGGGAAGAAAGAGGTAATTGGAAACATATTTTCTGGCAGTGTGGTGAGTCGGTGGACTTTAAGGATTCCCTGCGGGATGCACTGTCAGAGATGCTGGGTGGGCAGGTTGGTGTGATGAGGGAGATGATTTTTCTGAGCTTATGATACAGAATCAGAATTATATGGACATGTCAAAGCCTTGCTGTGTCTAATTATGGTGGCTGCCAAAAAGCAATTAATAGAACATCAGAATCTAAACCAGCTATACTAGAAGTAATGAATATAGTAAAAGAGGTAAAACAGCTGGAACTGAGATTGTTAGAAAAGGGTAGAAGCAAAGTATGTAGAAAAAAATGTGAATTGTGGATACAATACATACAAGGGAGGAATGAGGTTTAAAAGAAGGTCGGACTTAAATGAGCTATGTAATTTTTGACTGAAAATGATTTGGTAGATTATAAGTGATGTTTAATGTTTGCAATTGGGAGTGTGTCAGTATGGTTTGTGATGTAAAATGCTTGCAACTAGGTTTGTGTCTGTGTGGTTTGTTTTCATTTATATAGAGTGGATATAAAAATGTACACACCCCTGTTAAAATACCAGGTTTTTGTGATATAAAAAAATGAGACCACAATAAATCATTTCAAAACTTTTCCCACCTTTAATGTGACCTATAACCTGTACAATTCAATTGAAAAACAAACAAATATGTTTAGGGAAAATATAAAAAATAAAAAACATACAATAAGCTGGTTGCACACCCTTAAGCTAATACTTTGTTGAAGCACCTTTTGATTCAATTACAACATTGTCTTCTTGGGTAGGAGTCTGTCAACATGGCACATCCTGACTTGGCAATATTTGCCTACTCTTCCTTGTAAAAGTGCTGCAAATCTATCAGATTGTGAGGGCATCTCTTGTTCACAGCCCTCTTCAGTTCACCCCACCGATTTTCTATTGTTTTTAGGTCTGATTTCTGCCTGGGCCATTCCAAAACTTTAATTTTCTTCATGTGAAGCCATTCTTTTGTCGATTTGGATGTATGCTTGGGGTCAAACTCCTCTTCATCTTCAGCTTTCTAGCAGATGCGTGAAGGTTTTGGGCCAAAAGTGACTGGTATTTGGAACTGTTCATAATTCCCCCCACCTTGACTAAAGCCCCATTTCCAGCTGAAGAAAAGTAACCCCAAAGCATGAAACTGCCACCACCATCCTTCACTGATGTATTGTTGTGCAAATTTTAGCCGGACCTTGATGTTTTTCTGTGTAAGAAAAGGCTTCCACCTTGCAACCCTACCCCATAGTCCAGACATATGGAGAATACGGGAGATTGTTGCCAAGTACACAACCAGTACGTGGCAGAAATTCCTGCAGCTACTTCATTGTTGCTGTAGGTCTCTTGACAGCCTCCCTAACCAGTTTTCATCTTGTCTTTTCATCAATTTTGGAGGGACGTCCAATTCTTTGCAAAGTCACTGTTGTCCCATATTTTCTCCACTTTGTGATGATTGACTTCACTGTGTTCCATGGTATATCCAGTGCTGTGGAAAATTTTTTGTACCCATTTCCTGACTGATACCTTTCAACAACGAGATCCCTTTGATGCCTTGTAAGCTCTCTGTGAACCATGGCTTTTGCTGTAGCAGGCAACTGAGTAAATGTCATGAAAATCCTACTAGGACAGCTGAATTTTATTCGGGGTTAATCAGAGTCTCTCTAACTGATGGCAGGTGTGTACCCAAGAAGACTGAATGCTGTAATTAAATCAAAAGTTGCTTCAACAAAGTATTAGTTTAAGAGTGTGCACACTTATGGAACCGGCTTATTGTACATTTTGTATTTTTTATATTTTTTCCTCTAACAGATCTGTTTGTTTTTCAATTGAATTGTACGGGTTATAGGCCAATCATCGAGTATAATGCCCCATTTTTGCATGTACCTCATTAGACACATGCAACAGCTGGAAAGCCCACAAAAGTACCCCACGAAGAGGATCCTAGGCCTTAAACACATGTCCTACACGGACAGACTCAAAAGAACTCCAGGTATTCTCTGTCTCATATCGTCTACTAAAAGGCGATCTCTGCTTGACTTACAAAGCCATGTCTGACCCAGCTCTGTTAGAAATGCCACATCTAAAGAAATCCCAATCCCTCCACACCACATGGACCAGAGACCTCAACCTCATTACCATAATCAACAGAACATGCTGGAGGGACAGGTTCATAACCCAGAGACTGCCCATGCTCTGGAATAGACTTTCCCATACATGTCAAGCAAAGCACCTCACTGGGCCCTCTTCAAGAGAAATCTTAATGAGTGGATGGGAAATAGAAAGTTCACCGTGGGGATCACTCCAGTAGCTCTACTTGATAGAGGCACTGGGAACTAATGTCAGGTGGCACAATGCCAGGACACTTCTATAGGCTAGGCTTGTAAAGGCTCCAGGGCCGTTAGCCTAGTACACACCTATGAACCTATGTCCAGGATGGTTGTGGGTGCTATCCCCGGTTAGAATTTGTGGTGCCCTATCCACTCGTCCAGGTTTCTTTTGAAGAGTGTCAGAGTTGCTCTGCTTCACATGAATTGATAGCCTATTCCAAAGATGTAGCAGTCAGTGGGATACAAACCTGTCCCTCCAGCATGTCCTGTTCAAGTCACGGGCCATATTTAGGTCCCAGGAATGGGTAGCCCTGGTCCTGTTTGATTTACAGATGTGCAACAAATTAATTAGGTTTGGGTCAGAGTCTGCTGTGTAAGCCAGGCATAAGTCTCCACTAATAAATCTATATGATACTGAGTGTAGTGACAGGGACTTTGTCGGTCTGTGTAAGGCACATATTGGAGTCTCTTGATCTTCTTAGTTAGAAACCTCTGAGGTCTTTCCATTTGCTGCAGGTGCTTTTTACTGTACAAGCCGAAAGGGGCGTTATACTGAAGTATAGGCCTGATTAGTGACAAGTATAGAGGGGTTATAACCTCCTTTGCTCTAGAGGTGATGCCTTTGCAAATCAAGTGTGTTACATAGAAAGCCTTGCTTGCTACTGTAGCCACATGGTGGTCAAAATTAAGGTCGCAGTCTACTTGTGATCCCAGATCTCTTAAAAAACACCTAATAAGTCCAACAAAGACAAACCAACGAAAGAACAAAAGATGCCTAGTTAGCAGCTTGACTGCCAACCATAAAGTTCTAGTGCTGCATAAAATAAATCCAAACAGTATTTAAAACTTTGTATTCAACTTTATTAAAATAAAAAATTATTAAAACAAGTGCCCACAGGACAGCTTCAGAATTTGTATTTGTTATTTTTAAGTCCAACTTGGAACTAAGCCGATTTTCAGTGGAGGCCCGGGGACAGTTGCTCCAGATGCACGTCTTTGTAGCATGGGAGGAAAGCAGAGCACCTAGAGGAAACCCACACGAACACAGGGAGGACATGGAGACACTGCACAGAAGGCACACCAGCCAAGAATCGAACTGGAGAACCTCTTGCTGTGAGGTGACAACATCCAATATAATAATAAAGAATATATATAATAATATAATATAATAATAATATAATATTTGTCTTGTATATTACATATAGTATATATTATACATGTATTATATATGTTTTATTTTGTGTGTGTATGTATGTATATATATATATATATATATATATATATATATATATATATATATATATATGTATATTTAATAATAATGTAATAGTAAGAATAAACTTTGCTAACAGTCAGTAGTTTATATAACCCTCCAAAATGGTGGTCACATGATCCTTAAGAAACATTGGTCATGTGGTCATTAAACCATTTCTTCCAGCATTTAAAGTGACAAGCAACCAATATTTGTCAGAGCATCACTACTAAAGTAGTGTTTTATAATACATTATAAAATAAATGTATGCTGAAATAATATTTTAAAACTTTGTAAATGACCCTGTTGCATAAATTAAATACAGTAAAAAGGTAAACATGCATAAAAATATATAAAAGGAGCATTCATGAAATTTCAAAATTGCAAGTACGTCTCCTCTAAAAACTCAAACATACTAATGATGTTCTTCGTGTTTCACTGTTGCAGTCATCACACTTAGGTTATCTGCCTGCAGGTAGCCCTCAGTCGGCCCGAATACCAGAGTCTTGGGATTTCTGTGTCGGATGTTGTCACCTCTTTCATGACGTCAGGTCGTCAGGGGTATAAAACATGCAGCCGATGCCATTACATCAGCTGTTCTTGCTGTGTGGGAGCCCGAAGCAGAAGCAATTTGCAAGTGCGAGTTGGCCACTACCTGAAATTTTCATTTTTCGAGTTTCAAACCTGAAGTCTTCTAAAGCTAAGTACCCCGTTGGGGATCCTTTTTTCTTGCTCTAACCAGTGTCAGAAAAAAATAACAATTGTCTTGCCTGTGGAAAGCAAATACCTCACAGAGATTTTCATTCTTACTGTTTAGGCCCAGACCATGATGTTCCTTGCTGCCGGTTTTGTGCCTTGTTTAACGCCTGAACTATTCATCTTCAGGTTATCTTTGTTGCTAAATTCTTTCGCTCTCATTCTCCGTATTCCAAAATGGCTTCGATAAGCCATCCCACTACCGATCTTCTGAAAAAACGTAAGGATAAAGACCGAGACAGACCGCATAGGTCCAAAACTGACGATGACGCTTCCGTTAAGCTAGTCGCCAGTCCGCCGGTACTCACTGAGGTGCCTTCGCAGCCCCTGATACCCGCTTCTACAGCTTCGCAAGCCTCTGCTGAGACCCATTCGGAGTCCGGTATGTCGCGAGATGCATCTTCGACTATGGAACCTGTAGGTGTCTCTACCTTGGATGGGCTTGTAGCCACTGTGCAGACACCAGCTTCTGAGGGTGTATTCCAACCTTCCGATGTTCGTATCAAACCTACAGCTTCATTTTTGACTAAAACAACAGAGTTTCTTAGGCCCAGAGTTCGCACTACGCCTAGAAAACTGACGACCAAAGCACATGCTCAAGCTCCCATGCCACAGAAACAAATGCTTAGAATGGCTGAAGACCTTATTACTTTAATTAGGGGAAGCCAGCCTTCCTCCCACTAAAAGGCAAAAAATGATTTTCCTTCTGATTTTACAGACCATGAGTCCGATGACTCCGATCCCTCTGATTACCAGGACATACCCTTGTCTACTTATGAGGATTCAGATGCAGAGGATTCCATTCCCTCTGCCTCCCCTCCAGAGGATTTTTCTTTTGGAGAAACCTTGCATTCCTTGAGAGCATTTCAGATGGGAATGCCAGGACTATCCTCAGTCCAAAAAGAGACTCCGAGAAGACTTGCCTCCGCACAGGCCTCTAGCTGTACCCCCTGTCCTGGATGTTGTAGATGATGTCTTCATGGAATCTAGTCTTACTCCTGATACTTTACCACCAGCTCCTAGAAAGCCTGACAGGTACTACAGAGTGCCTGACTCTCACAAATTTCTCTTTAAGAATCCTACTGCGGATCCAGAGACCATTTCCCAGGGACCTAAAAGCATTAAGACTACTACAGCCAAAAACCCTACACCTTTTAACAGAAATTCCAGAGCTTTAGACAAATGGTGTAAGAAGGGATATACCTCTGCAACTCTTCCCATCAGGGCTTTGAATTGCCAGTTTCACATGTTGAAGTACCAGCAACATATTATGGAACTAATTGAACAAAAAATGTTGTTACTTCCAGATTGTACTGAAAATAAAGACTTACAATAGTTAATGCATTCTGCAAACCAAGTTAGTAAACATACTTTGCAGTGTGGTTTTGATGCCTTAGAAGCATCTTGCAGGGCTGCTGTCACTGGGTCTGTTCTGAGAAGGCATGCTTGGTTGAAGGACCAAATCTTGCCAGACCATGTCAAAGCAAAATTACTAGATGCTCTATTAAATTGGCCGACTCTTGAAATTTTCGTTTTCGAGTTTCAGATCCGAAGTCTTCAACTAAAGCTAAATACTCCGTTGGGGAAACTTTTTCTTGCTCTTAACCAATGTCAGTAAAAGTCAATAATTGTATTTCTTGTGGAAAGCAAATACCTCATAAAGGTTTTCATTCATACTGTATTCCTTGCCTAGGCCCTAACCATGACGTACCTCGCTGTCCGTTGTTTAAATAAGGAACAAAACAAACTATTTGTCGCCGGTATATTTACACTTCTAAATATTTTGGTACTCTGTTCAATTATCCAGATATGTCTTCGGTAAGCCATCCGACTACCAACATTCCAAAAAATGCAAAGATAAAGAAAGAGACAGGCCGCCTAGTTCCAAAGCTGCTGACGACACTTCTAAGCTAGTCACCAGTTCACCGATAATCAGTAAGGCTCTTTTGCAGCCCCTGATACCTGCTACTTCAGATTCGCAGGCCTCTACTGAGACCCATTCGGAGTCCAGTATGCCGCGAGATGCTTCAACTGTGGAACCTGCAGATGTCTCTACCTTGGATGGGTCCGGAGCTGCTGAGCAGGCACCGGCTTCTGAGGGTGTATTCAGGCCTATTGACTTGCATATTAAACTGATGCCATCTTCTGCTTTATGGCCTAAAACTCGAACTATGCCTAGAAAACCGACTCCCAGACTGCATGGTCAGGCCTCTATGTCTAAAAAAACAAATGATAAGAATGGCTGAAGACCTTATTACTTTAATCAGGGGAAGCCAACCTTCCCCTTCTAAGAGACCAAGGACTGAATTTGCTTGTGATGCTTCTGATCAGGATTCTGAAATTTCTGTTTCCTCTGATGACCAGGATTTACCCTCATCTACCTATGAGGATTCTGATGCAGAGGACTCTATTCAATCTGCTTCCCCTCCAGAGGATTTCTCTTTTGGTGAAATCTTGCATACTGTTAGGGAGCATTTTCGCTGGGAAAGCTAGGATTACTCTGATTCTAAAAAGAGGCTTAGGGAGTTCTTACTCCTGCCCCAACACAGGCATTTAGCTATCCCCCCTGTACTAGACACTCTTGATGATGCCTTTTTAGAATCTAGCTTGGCCCCTGACTCTCTACCTCCTGCTCCCAGAAAACCTGATGGATATTACAGGGTTCCTGACTCTCACAAGTTCCTTTTTAAAAATCCTACTGCGGATCCTGAGACCATTTCACAGGGACCCAAGGGCATTAAGGCTGCTACTGCCAAAAATCCTAACCCCTCTGATAGAGATTCCAGGGTGCTGGATAGATGGGGTAAGAAGGTATAC
The DNA here is from genome assembly GCF_019279795.1 of Protopterus annectens. Lineage (NCBI taxonomy): Eukaryota > Metazoa > Chordata > Ceratodontiformes > Protopteridae > Protopterus > Protopterus annectens. Next base: position 732,434,320 of record NC_056730.1, read on the forward strand.
ACTTCTGCAACCTTGGCCATTAGAGCCTTAAACTGCCAATTTCATAAGTTAAAGTATCAGCAGCATATTATTGGAGTGCTTAAACAGAAAATTATGTTGATTCCTGACTGTGCTGAAAATAAGGATTTACAGGATTTAATGCATTCTGCTGAACAAGTTGGAAAACATACTTTGCAATGTGGTTTTAATTCACTAGAGGCATCTTGCAGGGCTGCTGTCACTGGGTCTGTACTTAAAAGGCATGCTTGGCTTAAGGAGCAATCTTTGCCAGATCATGTTAAAGCTAAATTGCTGGATGCTCCCTTAAATGAGGGCCGCCTGTTTGGCAGCAAAGCAGAAGTAGTACTTAAAAAGTTGGAGGAAAAAGCTAAATCTATGCAAACTGTTAAAGATTTCCTACAAGTACAGCCTCCAAGATTTAGTAGGCATTGGCCTTCTAAGAATTGGCCCTTTCCTGCCTCTTCCAGGCCTTCTCAGTCCAAACCCAGCACCAGCAGAACACGCAGGCTTCAGTCCCGGGGTGCGCACAGGACTAAGCAGTGGGGGGGGCTCCCACTTCCAAATCAGGGAGTAGTAAGACCCCGCCCACCATGGTAAACTGTCACAATGACTTCACTTTAAAACTTCCAAGCCCTTCTCAACTGACTGCTTCTTTAGGGGGAAAGATTGCTCTGCAGGCAACAAGCTGGGAACTCGTTACCCAGGACAAATGGGTTTTAAATATAGTTTCCCAAGGATACAGATTTCACTTCCACATGCTACCCAACCCCAAATGGTTGGCCAGATCTATCCCCAAATCAGTCGGCAGAAGCTCAAAAGCAAGTACTCTCTCAAGTATAAGGGCTATTCAAACTGTACCAGAAGAGGAAAAGGGGCAAGGTTTCTACTCAAGACTTTTCCTGGTACCCAGAAAAGACAACTCATGGCGTCCTATCCTGAACCTTTCTATCCTAAACACCTTTTTGGTGATCCCAAAAGTCAAGATGCTAACCCTTCACCAGTTGCTTACTATGCTAGGCAAGGATGCCTGGTTGGCAACACTGGATCTACAGGAAAGCCTACCTGCACATCCCAATCAGGGAATCTTGCAGAAGATACCTATGCTTCAAAGCAGGCTACATGCACTATCTGTTCTCTGCGCTGCCTTTTGGCTTATCTACTGCACCCAGGGTATTCACAAAGTGCCTAGCTCCAGTCATTGCATTTTGCAGGCAAAGAAATATTCAAATATACCCATACCTGGATGATTGTCTAATTCAGGCAGAAAGCCAGGACATACTTTTGAATCATCTGGCATTTGTAGAAAAGGTTCTAACTTGTCTGGGGTATACCATAAACGGAAATAAATCAGATCTTGTACCCTGTCAACAAATTATATTCCTGGGAGCAAGCTTGAACACAACTTCCCAGATGGCTTTACTCACGCCAGAGAAACAAATTCATTTGACAACTTACTTCAAACTAATGGCCACAAAACCCTGCTATCTGCAAGGCAAATACTGCAAGCCTTGGGGTTCATGGCCTCCTGCATTCTCCTAATTCCATATGCAAGACTGCATATGAGGAAGCTACAGTTGTATCTAAAAAGCCTATGGTGTCAACATTCTCAGGATCTAGAAGCAATGATTCGTGTCATACCTTGCCTACAGTTAGAGTTCCTTTGGTGGGCAGAGGCCTGGCACCAAAACGAGGAGCTACCATTCACTCTACCCCCTGCCGCCCAAACCCTAATAACAGATGCATCAGACTATACATGGGGGGGGGGCTCATCTGGCAGGGAAGTGCATTCATGCAAATGGAACCCAAGTCAAATGCACCTGCATATCAATCAAAAAGAAATGTTAGCCGTACAGAATGCTCTGACAGCCTTCAAGGACCACATTCTTCCAGGACAATTAATGGTAGACACGGACAACACCACTGTTATGTTGTACATAAACAAGCAGGGGGTACCCATTCTTACCCCCTCTGCAGACTAGCCATGGCTCTGTGGAACACAGCCTTGAGCTACCAAGTGCATCTACAGGCGCAGTTCCTGCCAGGAAAGCTAAATACACTGGCAGACGAACTAAGCAGAAATCTCATGGACCCACACGAGTGGAAACTGGAACCAAAGACTTTCAACATGTTTTTAAACAAATGGGGGAGCCCAGATATAGACCTGTTTGCCTCCCCCCAGAACTACCAATTGGACAAATTCTGCACAAGGACTCCCCACAAACAAGCTTGTAAAGTGGATACCCTGTCCTTCAACTGGAAAAATATATCAGTTTATGCCTTTCCTCCTCTGCCTCTTCTCTCCAAAGTACTACTAAAGATCAAACAGGACAAACCAAGGACGATACTGATTGCACCAGACTGGCCACGCCAACACTGGTGTACCCCCTCTTGCGCAGTGTGTCACTGCTGGCTCCATGGCACCTGCCTACCTCAGTTTCTGCAATACTTAACTGAGATGCTTCACAAGGGCCTTTCTTTTTCCTCCATCAAAGTTCATGCCTCAGCCATTTCAGCTCATTACAACACAGAACCACCCCTCCTCTCTCATCCACTGCTCAAGCAGTTCCTCAGAGGAGCCAAAAACTTAAGACCACCCAGGAGAGCCCCAACTCCAGCCTGGGACCTTAACTTTGTTTTGGAAAAACTCACTCTACCTCCTTTTGAGCCTGCTGCAAGTGCAGAGTTAAAATTCCTTTCTTGGAAACCAGCCTTCCTTTTAGCAATCACTTCAGCAAGAAGGGTATCTGAATTACAGGCCCTTATGGCAGTGGAGCCTTTCATCATCTTTCATGCGGACAGGGTGTCCCTCAGGACCAATCTCTCCTTCATGCCCAAGGTAGTATCCAGTGTGGCTCTTAATCAGTCCATTCATTTGCCAACAATCTTTTCTAATTCACAGAACAAAGGGGAATGGATACTGCACTCCTTAGATGTGCACAGACAACTTAGATTTTACTTGGACAGGACTAAACCTCAAAGGAAATCTGAACAACTGCTGGTGGCATTTGCTGCAGGGGCAGAGGGGAAGGCCATTTCAAAGCATTTCTAAATGGATAGGCCATTGCATTCATTTCTGCTATAAGCACCATGGAAAACCTATCCCACAGGGGATAAGACCGCACTCAACCAGGGCTGCATCTACCTCTACAGCCTTTCTCAGATGTGTCCCTACCAGAGACATCCTAGAAGCTGCTACCTGGAGTTCTGTACATACTTTCACCAAGCATTACCATTTGCCAATTTTCTCTAAATCCAGAGCTGGCTTTGCCACTGCAGTTTTGCAGGGCCTTATAGTTGGTCCTAATGCCATCTAAATTCCTCCTCCCATCCTTAGCTTTGGCAGTCTATCCAAATGTGATGACTGCAACCGTGAAATATGAAGAACATAGTACAGTTGTGTACACTTACCATAAATGTAGATGTTCGAGTATATTCACTGTTGCAGTCCTTGTTACCCTCCCTCCAGCTCCCTGACTTCTTTTGGCTATACCTCTATTCTCCTTTACTATGCTTAAAATATTTTTGGTGTATTTGCTTTTTTGTTGGAGGTATAACCTTGCATAAATATATTTAATTTCTTCCCATTAGGGGGGCACCTGACATCTGGGGCAAGAAAAACTGATGTAATGGCGTCAGCTGCATGCTTTATACCCCTGACTACCTGATGTCATGGAAGATGAGACAGCAACCAACACAGGACCCAAGAGTTTGATAATCAGGCTGACTGAGGGCTACTGCAAGCAGATAACCCAAATGTGATGACTGCAACAGTGAAGACACTTGAACATCTACATTTATGGTAAGTGTACACAACTGTACTTTTGCCACAAAAGCAGAAGTAGTGCTTAAAAAGATGGAGGAAAAAGCTAAATCTATGCAAACTTTCTTACAGGTGCAGCCACCTAGATTCAGTAGGCATTGGCCTTCTAAAAATTGGTCCTTCAAGTACCTCCCGCCCTTCTCAGTCCAAACCCAGGGGAAAAGACCACCAAGACTACAGTCTCAGAGTATGCAGAGATCTAAATAATGGAGTGTTGCCACCCCCTTATGGAAAAAGTTCACTAAGACTTTTCTATCATCCTTCCAAGCCATGCCCAAGTACTTGCACCCCTAGGAGTAAAACTCTCCCTTAATGCAAAAAAATGGATGTCCATTACCCAGGACCAATGGGTTCTAAACATTGTATCACAGGGATACAGATTCTACTTCCACTCACTGCCAATCCCAAGCAGTTTGCCAGATCTTCCTACAAACCAGTGGGCAGAGGCTCAAAAGCAAGTACTTTCCCTCCTCAATATCAGGGCTATTGAACCTTTTCCAATAGAACAAAGGGGACAGGATTTCTGCTCCAGACTGTTCCTGGGGCCCAGAAAAGAGAGCTCTTAGTGCCCTATCCTGGATCTGTCAATTCTCAACACCTTTCCGGTGGTCCCAAAATTCATAATGCTTACACTGCAACAGCTTCTCCCTATGCTAGCCAAGGATGCCTGGTTAGCCACCTTAGACTTAAAAGAGCTTATCTGCACATCCCCATAAGGGAGTCTTGCAGGAAATATTTGTTTCAGGGCAGGCTCTATGCACTGTCAGTTCTCTGCACTTCCCTTTGGTTTATCTACTGCGCCCAGAGTATTCGCAAAGTGCCTGGTTCCAGCCATTGCATACTGCAGGCAGAGAAATATTCAAATATACCCATATTTGGATGATTGTCTGATTCAGGCAGACAGTCAGGAATTGCTACTTCAGCACCTGGCATTTGTAAAGAGACTCCTAACTTCTCTGGGGTACATCATCAACGAAAAGAAATCACAACTGGTGGCCAGCCAAAAGATTGTATTCCTGGGAGCAAGCTTGAACACAACTTCCAGGTGGTATTCCTCACTCCAGAAAAACAGGTCTATTTGTCAAACTAATGGCCGCCAAAACTCAGCTATCTGCAAGGAAAATACTGCAAGCACTAGGGCTCATGGCCTCATGCATTCTGCTAATTCCATATGCAAGACTGCATATGAGGAAACTTCAATGGTACTTAAAAAGTGTCTGGTGTCAGCATTCTCAGGGCCTGGAAACGGTGATTCCTATCATTCCTTGTCTAAGGGCAGAGTTCCTTTGGTAGGCAGAGGCATGCAACTACAACAAGGGGCTTCTTTTCACTCAACCCCCTGCCGCCCAAATTCTGACAACAGATGCACCAAACTATGCATGGGGGGGCTCACATGGCAGGCACATGCAGTCAAGGCAAATGGAGCCCAGGACAAATTCCCCTGCACATCAATCAAAAAGGGATGTTACCTGTACAGAATGCTCTGACAGCCTTCATATATCTTATCCTTCCAGGAAAGCTTCTGATAAAGACAGACAACACCACAGTTATGTGGTACATAAACAAGCAGGGGGGAACTCATTCCTACCCACTCTGCAGGCTAGCCGTGGCCCTGTGGAACACAGCCTTGAACAACCAAGTGCACCTGCAAGCTCAATTCCTGCCAGACAAACAAAATTCACTGGCAGACGACTTAAGCAGAAGTCTACTGGACCCACACAAGTGAAAACTGAAACCCAACTCATTCAACCTTCTAATCCAGAGGTGGACCTCTTTGCCTCCCCCCAAAACCATCAATTGAGCAAATGTTGCACCAGAACTCCTCACAGCAAAGCATGGAAGGTGGATGCCCTGTCCTTTACATGGGAAAACCTCAATTTATGCCTTTCCTCCTCTGCCCCTCCTCTCAAAAGTACTACTCAAGATCAAACAGGACAGGCCAAGGGCAATCCTTATTGCCCCAGACTGGACACGCCAGCACTGGTACCCACTCCTACACAGTCTGACAGCAGTGCCACCCTGGCACCTACATCAGACCCCCCTCCCTGCTGTCCCATCGACCCTCTCCCATCAACAATTGGCTGCATAAGTTGATTGTCAATACTTTTGTGGATCTTAGGGCAAAGATAGGAGTGATGGGAGAGAGCATATTAAGATAGTTATATTCATCAGTTGATAGCCTGACGTCTTTAACCATATCCTTGATCTGAACTCTAATGTTTTGATAAGCCTGGTTTAGCTCATTTAATGAAACATGCTGATATGCTGTATTCATCAAAATGTCGAACATTTTTGCATTGTACTCCTTCATGTCCATAATCACCATCCCACCCCCTTGTCTGGTTTCATAATATGTAGTCCCAGGCTTTTTAAGGTTTTTATTTTCTCTGTTTCTTGAGATGCTTGATACACTAGAACCATTTCTGTTTAATAAACTTCTAAGGTCAGTCTCGCATATTCTTTCATGCATTTGTAATCCTTGGAGGAGTGGGGGGTAAAATGTAATAGAAATTTTAAAATCATTCATGATAGGTGTTAATTAGTTAAACGCAAGTATAAGATTCAGTTTCCTGGTATATTTTTTCATGTCCGTTAAGACATTAGCTAAGCTGGCTTTCTTTGAGAGCACACAAAACATGCCTTTTGCAAGCAAATCTGCAGCGATAGTGTTAGTTTCCACAGTTGTAAAATTATATACCTTAAAGTCACTAATGAAGTAATTTTTGTTATGGGGGTAAGAAACTCTCATTGATGTTCTTCATTCCACATTGCTGCAGTCCTAACACTTGGGTAGTCCGCTGTCCCAGTCGGCCCGAATACCAAAGTATATGGCTGACGTCGGTCAAGGCGCATTAGTCTGACGTCAGGGTACAAATGCGCATGACCGACGTCATATCCTCAGTCTTTTTTGCCGCATGGTCCGATGCAGAAGCAGTTTTGCGAGTGCAGGTTGGCGTTCTGAAATTTTCTGAAGTCGGAGTTTCAGACCGAATCAAAGTTGGCTAAGTACCCCGTTGGGGAATATTTTGGTTTTTTCTTGCCTCAGTATTTAACCGGATGTCAGAAAAAGTAAATAACTGTATTTCTTGTGGGAAACAGATACCTCATAGGGATTACCATACCTTGTGTATACCTTGTTTAGGGCCTGAGCACGACGTTGTTGGATGTCGCTCTTGTGCTAGATTTAACAAACGCACTATTAAGAGAAGGTTAGACTGTGCCAGGTTAGTTTTTGGGAAGCGTTGTAATTATAAAATGCCGTCGGATGCTCCGACGCCCGCTTCGTCCAAAAAGCGCAGGGACAAAGCAGCAAAGTCTAGGTTGGACGAACCGTCAGTCCCGGACGTCGGTTCTATAGAAGGCTCAGTGGAGCCGGAGGTTCTGCCAGACGTTTCTTTGGAGTCTCAGGGAGAGACTTTACTGTTACAAGATGTGTCCTCTCAGGAGGTAGGCCAGGCTGAAGGGGCTTCTCAGGTGGCTGTTCTCCCCTCTCTTCCTAAGGTGGTTAGGCCCTCCCCTTCTGTTTCCAAGGCTTCTTTGAGAGGCAGGCCAGGTTTAACTTCAGTGGGGGTCTCTCCTAGTTCTTCAGGATCTTTGCCTAAGAAACATATGCTTAAAATGGCAGAAGATTTGATTACTATGATTAGAGGTTCTATGCCCCCTCCTGATAAGAGGCCTAGGGTGGAACCTGAGCTTGAGAGTTTTGAGCAGTGCTCGGAGGCTTCTGAGTCTTCGGCTGAAGACTTGCAGGATTATCCTCCTTATTCTGATTCTGATGTGGATGATTCTACTCCTTGCTTCTCCTCCTGAGGATTTTTCTTTTCAGAGACTCTTCATTCCATGAGGGAGCATTTTAAATGGGAAGGTCAAGATTTCTCTGATTCCAGGAAGAGGCTTAGGAATTTTGTTTTACCCCAGCACAGGCCTTTAGCTATACCTCCTGTTCTGGATGTGGTGGAAGATGTTTTTGCAGAGGCTTCCCTGAACCCTGATTCTTTGCCTCCTGCCCCAGTTAAACCAGATAGGTATTATAGGGTGCCTGAAGCTCATAAGTATCTTTTAAGAGTCCTAGGGCAGACCCAGAAACTGTTTCTCAGGGGCCTAAAGGTGTTAAGGCTTCTGTTGTTAAAAATCCTGTTCCTCCTGATAAAGAGGCAAGGGCTTTGGATAGATGGGGAAAGAAGGTGTATACTTCTTCCACTTTAGCCATGAGGGCTTTGAATTGCCAGTTCCACATGTTAAAATATCAGAATTATCTCCTTTCACAATTGAAGTCTAAGGTGGATGCTCTGGCGGAAGGTATTGAGTGTAAAGAGTTGCAAGATTTAGTTCATGTGTCTGAACAGGTGGGTAAGCATTCCTTGCAATGTGGTTTTGATGCTGTGCAGGCCTCTCGAGGGTGGCTGCCACTGGTTCTGTTCTTCGTAGGCACGCCTGGCTGAGGGATCAGAATTTAGCTGAGCATGTTAAGACAAGGATTTTGGATGCTCCGTTACAGTCTGACGTGTTGTTTGGTTCGCCTGTGGAAGCAGTTTTAAAGAAAATGGAGGACAAGGCTAAGTCTATGCAGACTGTTAAAGATTTTTGCAGGTTCAGCCTCCAAGTTTAGTAGAAATTGGCCTACTAAGGGATGGACATATCCTGCTTATGATTCCCAGTCTAGGGGTAGGTCTAGACGTGGTAGGGGCAGAGCTCAAGGTTCTTTTAGGCCTAGAACAGGATGTTCACCTGCTCAGTCTTCTGGTGAGGGCAGGGGTCAGTCCTTTCGTAAGCAGACCCAATGACCTGCCTTTTCAGCTGCCAGTGCTTTCTCGTCTGGCAGCACCTTTGGGAGGAAGGCTGGCACTTTTCAAAGAAAATTGGAGTTTAATTACCCAAGACAGATGGGTATTGGATATCATTCACCACGGTTACAGGTTTTATTTCCATACCTTGCCTCCTTTCAAAGGCATGCCAGACATTCCTCCTCTACAAAGAAAAGAGGCTCACAAGCAAATTTCTCTGTTACTCCAAATAGGGGCCATTCAGCCGGTTCCTGTGCCAGAAAGGGGCCTAGGATTTTATTCTCGCCTGTTCCTAGTACCAAAGAAGGGGAACACGTGGAGACCAATTTTGGATTTATCTATCCTCAACACTTATCTGGACATTCCCAAGTTCAAAATGTTGATGTTACAACAGCTTTTACCTCTGCTGGGCAAAGATCACTGGATGGTAACTTTAGATCACAAGGAGGCTTACCTTCATGTACCTATCAGACTAAGTTGCAGGAAGTATCTGCGTTTTCGAGCTGGGAATTTCCATTATCAGTTCTCTGCATTGCCCTTTGGCTTATCTACTGCACCCAGAGTATTCACAAAGGTTCTGGCTCCAGTGATAGCTTACTTCAGGCTAAAAGGAATACAAATCTATCCTTACTTGGACGACTGCCTGATTCTGGCTCAAGAAAAGGAAGACCTTTTACAGCATTTGGAATATGTGATAGCAGTGCTAAGATGCCTGGGGTATTCTGTGAACGAAATAAAGTCCAGTCTAGTACCCTCTCAAGACATGTGCTTTCTGGGTGTGAGACTGAATACAGCAACCCAGATGGCCTTTTAACCCGGACAAACAAAAGAATCTATCCCTTTACTTCCATCAACTATCTCTTCAGTCCGGGCTGACTGCAAGGACAGTCCTTCAAGCCTTAGGGTTCATGGCATCTTGTATTCTGGTGCTTCGCAATGCCAAACTGCATATGAGGAAGCTGCAATGGTATCTCAAAAATGTATGGACACAGCACTGCCAGGATTTGGACACTGTCATTCAAATAATACCTTGCATTCAAAAGGAATTTTTGTGGTGGGCTCAGGAATGTCACCTAAACAAGGGACTCTCTGTGACCCGGCCAGAGGCGAGTCAGATTCTAACGACAGATGCCTCAGACATAGCTTGGGGAGCTCATCTGAATGGAAAGTGGATACAAGACAAGTGGCCTGCCAGACTACAGCATCTACATATCAACATGAAGGAGATGTTAGCAGTCCAGTTTGCATTAATGGCTTTCAAGGAGTTACTTCTTCCAGGGCAGGTGTTGATTCTAACAGACAACACAACTGTCATGTGGTACATCAACAAGCAAGGGGGAACACATTCTTACCCTCTATGCAGGCAAGCAATGATTTTATGGGAGACTGCGCTCAGCTTGCAACTAACTCTTCAGGCAAGGTTTCTGCCGGAGCACAGAACTCCTTAGCAGATGTGTTAAGCAGGCAAATCATGGATCCCCACAGTGGAAACTGGATCTTCATGTATTTCGGAAATTGACAGTGTCATGGGGAACTCCAGACATAGATCTGTTCGCTTCTCCACTAAACCACCAGCTGCCAAAGTTTTGCACAAAAAGGTTTCATCACACAGCTTGGAAAGTGGATGCTCTTTCTTTCAGTTGGAAAAATCTTCATGTGTATGCCTTTCCACCTCTGCATCTTCTCCCAAAGGTACTCCTAAAGGTCAGACAAGACAAGCCAAGGATGATTTTAATAGCTCCAGATTGGCCTCGGCAACACTGGTACCCATTACTGAGGAGTCTGGTAAGGAAGCCTCCATGGCCTTTACCTTTGATTCCACACCTATTGTCTCAGAGGGAAGGTCATCTACTCAGTGTCAAGCTTCACTCTCTTCATCTAACAGCCTGGCATATTCTGTTTTGAAACACAGCAGGTCTCAACTTCCTCAACAAGTTTTGAATGTGATTATGGAAGCCAGAAGACCTAGTACAAGGAAAGTGTATGCAGAAAAATGGAAGAGATTTTTATTTTGGAGTGCAGCAAAGAATTTGGAGATTTCTGAGCCTAGTTTGAGTGTGGCTCTTCAATATCTTACTGAGTTATTGGACAAAGGTTTGTCTTTCTCTTCCATTAAGATTCATGCTGCAGCAATTTCAGCTCACTATGATTGTGACCCACCATTGTTTTCTCATCCTTTGTTCAAGCAATTTCTTAGAGGGCAAAGAATATAAGACCCCCACGAGAGCTCCTACTCCTGCTTGGGATCTCAATTTTGTGTTGGAGAAACTTACTCTACAACCTTTTGAGCCTGCGGCTACTGCTGAGTTGAAATACTTGTCATGGAAGACTGCTTTTTTGTTGGCCATTACTTCTGCAAGAAGGGTTTCTGAATTGCAGGCCCTTATGGCGGTTGAGCCTTTTGATTTTCCATAAGGATAGGGTATCATTACGTACTAATCCTTCCTTTATGCCTAAGGTGGTTTCTAGTGTGGCTTTAAACCAAACTATTCATTTGCCTACTTTTTATGCAGATCCCCAAAATAAGGGGGAAAAGATTTTGCACACTTTAGATGTACACAGGCAGTTGCGTTATTATTTAAGCAGGACTAAGGATTTTAGGCAGTCTCAGCAGTTGTTTGTTTCTTTTGCTTTGAGTTCTCAGGGCAAGCCTGTGTCAAAACAAACTATTTCTAAGTGGATTGGGTTCTGCATTGCATTTTGTTATTCCCATCATGGCAAGAAGATTCCAGCTGGAATTAGGCCTCATTCCACTAGGGCTACTGCCACTTCAACAGCATTTCTAAGGGGGGTGGCAACTAAGGATATTTTGGAGGCAGCTACTTGGAGTTCAGTGCATACTTTCTCTAAGCATTACCACCTTCCTCTCTACTCTAAATCTAGGGCTGGTTTTGCCACGGCTATTTTGCAGGGCAGATTGTCAGCTCCTGCTTCCTTATGATTTGCCAGCCCCCCTTACCTCTGCTTTGGGATTCTACCCAAGTGTTAGGACTGCAGCAATGTGGAATGAAGAACATAGTACAGTTTTGTACCTACCATAAATGTAGATGTTCGAAGATCCACATTGCTGCAGTCCAATTTACCCTCCCTCCTTCCCCTCTGTGTTTAGGGGTGGTTGTGTGGGTGGGGTTATACTCTTGTAAATTTGTATATATTGTATATATATTTGGTGCAGGAGTGTTTGGTGTTTTTTGGTTTTGGCCTTATCTTTTTAGGGTCTTCTGACATCTGGGGCAAGAAAAGACTGAGGATATGACGTCGGTCATGCGCATTTGTTCCCTGACGTCCTGACGTCAGACTAATGCGCCTTGACCGACGTCAGCCATATACTTTGGTATTCGGGCCGACTGGGACAGCAGACTACCCAAGTGTTAGGACTGCAGCAATGTGGATCTTCGAACGTCTACATTTATGGTAGGTACAAAACTGTACTTTTTGAGCACCTGGTGAATGGTCATGCCTATCATGTGCATTATCGGTTGACGGCAGGTCATTATTATTCAGGCGTTGTATATTCCTATTAAAATTCGGGCGTATTTCCTGAGCCTGGTGCTTGCCAAAAGTTTTTTTTTACCGCAAACGTGAGAAGGATGTGGATTGGGATAAGCAGTTCCCTTTGAATATTTGTCATGGTCCCCGTTTAATTTCTTAATTCTTATTTTTCATTTTTAAAATTTGGTTATCAATGCTGGGAAAAATTCTGCTGTGCTGAAATTTTTTATGATGATACTAAGTGTCATGTATTATTTTGTCTTCCCGATTATTAATTTCTCCCACCAGTTGTTCACAAAGTTTAACATTGTGCTTAATAGTGCACTCCAAATATTCATAACCATGCCTCTTAAAATATAGCTAGAGGTTTCTAATGCAATGGAGAGCCATTTTCTAGTCCCATTGGGAACTATTGGTACTGTGTTAGACCTGATGCACTCACGTCAATAGTTATTCTCAAGCTGCAATTTTTTTATATTTAAGTAACTTGTAGTCCAAGGTTTCTAAACAGTCTTATATAGCAGAGCTACTTAAATTAGTTTGAATGGCAGGAGAATTAAAGTCTAAACTTTTATTAACCACCCATTTGTGTTAGTAATGTAATTGTTGTTGTTGTTGCCTGTAATGTGCTTATCCCTGCCATTGTTGTTTGGTTCCATGTTATTCATATCACCTCCAAAGTCTGGATTCCTCACTGGAGCCGTAATTCTATTTCTCTCAGTCAGTTGCTGACTGGAAAAGGTTGCCATTCTCTGTAAAATTTGAGCTGCCAACAATGTAAGATTTCCAGTAGATTTGTTTAATTTTCCGTAGTCACTTTTTTCTGTGAAAAGCAATTGTGATGCCATTCCTGCTGCTTTTGCCATCATCCTGAACAAGAAAAACACTAAAACATAATTTTACATTCAGTATTGTGGAACAGGTGGAACAGAGTGGGGGGGGGGGGACCATGGACCCTGAGACTTGTAGGCAAAGAATTATTTTGGCAACTACATTTTAATGCCTTATATAGACCTGATTTAAGTGAAGACTGCTCTATTTCATGTTTACTGAAATTAAAAGCTTTAGAACGCTTGTATGTTTGATTTTTTAGGGGAGACATACTTGCAATTTTGAAATTTCATGAATGGTTCTTTTAAATAGTTTTATGTACGTTTACGTTTTTATTGTATTTAATTTATGGAACAGGGTTTTTTTTTTTAAAAAGCTTTTTACAATGTTTTAAATATTATTTCAGTATATATTTATTGTATTTTATACTGTGTTACTATAAAACAATGCACTGACAAATATTGGTTGCTTGCCACTTCTTAATGACCACGTGACCAAGGTTTCTTAAGGATCATGTGACACCATTTTGGAGAGTTATCTAAACTACTGACTGTGTTAGCAATGTTATTTCTGAAGAAGTCCTGTGGATATATAGGACAAAAACGCTTATTTTAATAATTATTATTTTAATAAAGTTGAATGTAAAGTTTTAAGCACTGTTTGGAGTTATCCTAGATCTCTTAGCACTTTCTCTGTACATTGGGTATTGTTAATTTGATAGTTTGAAGGGAACATTGTTTTTACCAAAAACAATGATGATGCATTTCTTTGCATTCAGTTTGAGGCTGTGACTGAGACACCAGTCATTGGTCTGCGTAAGACCCTCTTGAAGTATACTGACATCATATGGGGATTCAGTAATTGCACCCAGTTTGCAGTCGTTCACAAACTTGGTCAGCCACAGCCCTTTAGTTTTGGCCTGAACTTCTGTGAAGTATATACCAAACAGTAGGGGGTCCAGCACTTACCCCACTGGTAACAGGTCTGCTGGTTGATGTGAAGTCACCCACTTTGATAATGTGTGACCAGTTTGTGAGCCATTTGGCAACCCAGCTTTCAACAAAGGGGTTACATTCAGTTTGCTAAGTTTACTGGTAATGCCCGAGTGTGGGATTGTGTCAAAGACCTTTCCAAGTCGAGGTATTCTGTGTGCACAGATCTGCACTGGTCACATTTTCAAAGAAATCCACCAGGTTTGACAGGCAGGGTCTGCCCTTGATGAAGCCGAATTGGGTTGGATTTAGGGTTTGGAGGTCACCTATGTCTTTATATATGAGGTCCATGATGATATGTTCCATGGCTTTACAGATGAGGCTGGTCAGACTTATGGGTCTGTAATTCCCTAGGTCTGTTGCTAAGCCACCTTTGTGAAGGGGAATAACTGTTGTTTTTCTCCATTCTGCCAGAACAAAGCCAGTGGTTAGGCTGTGATTGAATAGGATACTCAATGATGCTAGTTCATGTTTCTGTTTGTTTAGAAGACAGCCTAGGATGCCATCTGGTCCCATAAAGGCTGTGTTTTTTGTCATAGACGAGGCTTTCATGACCTGCTGTTTGGGTATGTAAGGTGGGGGGGTTAGTTGGGGGAAGGTTTGTGATAAGTTTGGAAAGGATAAGGGAGGGAAATGTTCACCATATCTGTCCGCTAGCAGGTTTTCTATCTCTGCGGGATAAGTGTGTGAGATACCATTAGTCACTAGTTAGGTACATGCTTGGATCCTATGTTTTAGGCTATGTACTTAGCTGTAAAAGGCCTTATGATTATTCTTGGCTGTGATTGCTACATTTTTCTCAGTTACCTTTAGAGAATTTGACAAGTTGTCTTATTTGCCTGTTGATGCTGAGGAGGCTGCTTTTCTGTTATTGGGACCTCGCCTTAGTTTTCTTAGACAGCAACTTTTTGCATTTGTTGTAAAGTTTGTTGATCCTGGATGTCCACCAGGATGGATTTGCTTTTTTTGTTGTTGTTGTTTTTTTTTACTTGGGGCTCTGGTTTTGATTCTCTCTGGAACAGCCAAGTCTATGCACTTATACAAGTGATGTGTACAGGGCTTTAAGGCAAGCTTTGGTGTAGTTGCCACTTCCAGCTGGGAGTGGGGCTTGGAATTAATTTATACATTCCCCTAGAAGGGTATAGTTTGCTTTGGTGATGTTTTTTAGACTGACTTTGCCCTTTGTGAGTTCTGGTATTAGTGCCAGTTCAAAGGCGACTGATTTATCTTCAGATTTATCTTCAGATTTAACTAATGAGGGTCCGACAGTTGTGGTGGTGCATTTCATAGGTTCATAGGTTCATACTAGGCTATCTGCCCCAGGGCATTTATAAGCCTAGCCAGAGTGTGTTTGGCTTTCGCCACCCATTTTAAATTAATTTTGCTATGCCTTTTTTTGAGGTTAGTATACTGTGCCTGTGTCTAACAGTGACACAGAAGTGATAGCCGGGGTAAACCTACGATCTCCCATCCACTCATCAAGATTCCTCTTGAAGAGAGTCAATGTGGGACTCTGCCTAACCTGGACTGGGATTTTATTCCAGAGTGAAGGGAGCCTCTGGGTTATGAATCTGTCCCTCCAGCATGTCCTATTTATTTCAGTGCTGAGGTTCAAGTCTCTCGAGCGCGTAGCTCAATGGGATTTGGATTTTCTGAGGTGCAGCATGTCCATTAATTCCGGGTTGGACATGGCTTTATACGTCAGGCACAGATCGCCTCTGAGCAGGCGGTATGCCACTGAGTAGAGCTGGAGTTTCTTTAACCGGGCAGCATATGGCATCTGTTTGAGCCCTTTGATCCTATTGGTGAGGTACTTTTGGGGTCTTTCCAGTTGCTGCAGGTGTCTGGTAAGGTGCATCCCAAAAGGGGCATTGTACTCAATTATGGGCCTGATGAGGGATGAGTAAAGAGGCACGATGGCCTCCCTGATCTAGATGTGAATCCCTTCATGATTAGGTGGGCTATATAAAATGTTTTCTAACCACTTTGGCCACGTGGTTGTCAAATGAGAGATTGCTATCAACTTGGGTCCCCAGGTCCCTAATTACTTCTTCTGTACTTAATGGATTACCACCTATGTGGTAATTTGTGGGCACTTTGTTTTTGCCAAAGGGGATGACTATACACTTTTTGGTGTTTAGCTTGAGGCCATGGCTCTGGCACCAGTTGTCTGTTTCTATGAGGCCCTTTTGGAGGATGCTTGTGTCGGCTGGAGAGTTGATTATGGCGCCCAGTTTGCAGTCATCTGCGAACATGGTCAGCCACAGTCCTTCCGTGTTGGCCTGTACCGAGAAATATATACCGAACAAGAGAGGTCCCAGGACTGAGCCTTGTGGGACGCCACTTGTAACTGGTTTGGAGTCTGACATGGCTCCAGCATTTCTAACCATGTGGGTTCTGTCCTTGAGCCAGTTTGCAACACATCTAGTGACATAGGGGTTTATATTTAAGCTGGTGAGCTTATCTATAATGCCCGAGTGGGGTATTGTATCGAAGGCTTTTGCGAGGTCCAGGTAGGCTGTGTGGACCACCTTCCCCTCATCAATGGCCTTGGTGACTGTTTCAAAGAAATCGACCAGGTTTAAGAGGCAGGATCTGCCCTTAACAAAGCCAAACTGGGTAGGATCCAGTGTCTGTAGGTCCCCAATATCTTTATTTATGAGGTCCATGATGATCCTTTCCATAGCTTTGCAGACCAAGCTAGTCAGGCTTATGGGGCGATAGTTTCCAGGATCCGTTGAGGCACCACCTTTGTGGAGAGGGACCACTGTTGCTGTACGCCACTCTTTGGGTACATATCCTGTAGTAAGGCTAAGATTGAACAGTAGTTTTATGTTTGGGTTTAGCTCTTCTTGGAGTTCATGTAGGACACAGCCGGGACACCATCTGGTCCCATTGATGCTGTGATTTTGCTTTGGAGAGGCGGCTCTTACCTGAGCATCTGAGATGTCAGGGGCAGCACTCTGTTGGGATAGATATTTGCCCTTTTGGTGGGGGAGTTTGCACTGAACCTGTCAGCTAGGATGTTGGCAATGTCTGTGGGCTCAGTGTATTTTTGTCATTTTGGACTAATTCTGAGCATATCTGGGAATTCCCACCCAGGTTCCTAACATAACTAAAGAAAGCCTTGTGATTATCCTTAGTGTCCTGTGCAATTTTTCTCTCGAAGCTGGCCTTAGGCGATTTTATGAGTGCCCGTAGTTTTTTGCTAATACTGATCAGAGATGCCTTCCCTTTTTGGGATTTTGCTCTATCATGTAGTAGCTTCCTCCTTCTATTGTATAGTTTGTTTATGGCTGGGGTCCACCAGACAGGACGTCTGCCTTTGGAGGATTGGGTCTTGGTTTTATTTGGGATTGCATGATCCATGCATTCCTGAAGGTGTTCATAGAATGTGTTTATAAAGGATTCTGCGGTCTGGGCCGTATTTTCCACAGGCCCGGGGGCTTTGAAGGATTTCGCCTCGGTTTTGAGGCGTGTGAAATTTGCTTTAGAGAAGTTTTCCACTGTGGTTTTCTGGGCAGGGGGTGGGGTCGGGATGTGAATATCCAGTGAGATTAGTTTATGGTCTGATCTTACCAGTGAGGGATACACTTCTGGTCTGGAGCATAGTGTCCCCATGTTGGTGATGATCAGGTCCAGTATGTTTTCCCCTCTTGTGGGAGTGGTAACAAGTTGTTCCATAGCATTTGAGTTTATAAAGTCTAGGAACCTTTGGGCTAGGGTGTTGGAGCTAGAGTAATGCTCCCAGTCTATGTTTGGGTAGTTGAAGTCGCCCAGTATAATGGTGTTTGGAGAGACCTTCATATTTTCCAGTATTCTCAGGAAGGCCGAGTGGGGTTCCTGTGTTTGGGAGGGTGGTCTGTAGCAGGCTATAAACTGGAAGGCAGTTTTACCCACAGTTAGTTGCACATGGATAGTCTCTGATGCTTCGTGCTATGCCACCAACCTGGAGGTGTGGGTATCTTTGTGAATATTGATACTCCCCTCCTTTTGTGGTTCGGTCCAAGTTTTGGGGCCAAAAAGCATGGTATGAGGTATAACCTGGTAGTGCTGGGGTGCTCTCGGGAGCCTTGAACCAGGTTTCTGTTACTGCACAGATATCGATGTTCTCCATGCTAAGGAGAGTTTCGAGTTCGTGCATCTTGAGGTTTAGACTTTTGGCGTTGAGTAGCATTACTCTTAGTTTCTTATCCCTTGTGATACCTATGGAGGTGGGTTTGTCTTTTGAGCCTTGCCTAAAAAGGCACTATGGGGTAGCAAGAGTCTTTGCCAATATCCGAAAGCCCAGGGGTGACAGGTGCAAGCCGTCCCTAGCGAAGCATCGTGGCTTGTCGAGCATGTCATCCCAGGCTGACAGGCATTGGATCCCCTTTGAATGACACCAACACTTAAGCCAATTGTTGAAATTGATCATCTTGTCTTCATATTGTGGCATCATTCTTGGTGAGGGTAAGATGCTACTCAAGGTCAGGGTCATACCGGCCTGGGCTACATGCTCAGAGAGCTCCTCTATGTCTCTCTTCATGTAGTCCAGGGAGGTCGTCTCAGGTCATTCACACCAGCATGGACAATGACTGAGTCATATTTGTACTTGCCTTGGAGTGACCTGAGTGCTTGTGTTATGTGGCGGATCCTAGCGCCCGACAGGCAGCTCACCGTGACCTTCTCCTTGTTCAGCCTGGTGAGCGGGACGTCAGTGTGCCTGACGATAGAGTCACCTATTACAAGTGTATCAGGTGTGTTGTTTAGCCTTAAGGGCTGTGACTGTTCGGCACACTGGCTTTGTGAGCTTTGTGTTGCACGTGTTTTGTTTTGGGGTAGCGGTTGCTTGGGTGTCTGCTTTGGAGGTCTCTGCTGCTTAGGCAGATTTTTATTTAGAGCCTTCAAGTATGTTTTTGTGTGTTTATGTGTTTGGTTTGTTTGTCATAATAGTGACAACCAGATCTAGTATGTTTATTCCTTTTGTTGGGGTTTGAACAATTTGTTCCAGGGCATTTAAGTTAACAAACTTTTGTGCTAGTGAGTTAGGGCTCAAATAGCTTTCTCATTTGATGGTGGGCTAATTGAAATCTCCCATGACCAGAGTGTTTGGCAATATTTGGATCGACTCCAGTTTGGTCAAGTAGGCCTCATGTGCATCATGATCCATGGAGGAGGATCTATAACTAGCTATGACTTGAATGGAGGTCTTACCCACAGTAATCTGAACTTGGGGTAACTCCATGGTGTTGTCCAGACTACCTATTCGGGAGGTGAATTTATCTCTAATATATATAGAAACACCGCCTCCATTTGTTCTCACGTGTTCATTTTCCGGTCTGAAGGTGTGGAAAGCATTGTAGCCTTGTAAGGCTGGGGTACTGTCTGAGGCCTTGAACCAGGTTCCTGTGACTGCACAGGCATCTACATTCTCCACTGATAGAAGGGCTTCCAGGGTGTGCAGTTTTTGGGTTAAGCTCCTAGCATTTAGCCACATGACCTTTATTTTGTTACGGTTGGCAGTTTTCACGTCAGCAATTTTGTTTTTGAGACCTTGCCTAAAAAAAGCACTATGGGGGAGGCAAGACCCTTTGCCAGCAGCAAAAAGCCTAGTGGTGCCAGCTGCAAACTGTCATTGGCAAAGCAGCAAGGTTTATCGACCATGTCATCCCAGGCAGACAGAAACTGGATACCTTTTGAGTGAAACTAAACACTAAGCCAGTTATTGAAATTGATCATTTTTTGCTTATACTGTGGCATCATTCTAGGTAAGGGTAATATGCTGCTCAAGGCTAGGTGACATACCTGCCTGGGGCACACACTCTGAGAGCTCAGTCATGCCTTTCTTCATATAGTCCAGTAAGGTACGTCTCAGGTTGTTCACTCCAACATATGAGCTATGATAGAATCATAATGGTACTTGTTGCCGAGAGACCTGAGTGCATGCATAATCTGACAAATCTTGGCACTGGACAGGCAGCTGACCGTGACTTTCTCCTTATCTAAGCTGGTGAGTGGAACATCTGTGTGTCTCAGTATGGGGTCACCAATCTAAGCTGGTGAGAGGAACATCTGTGTGTCTCAGTATGGGGTCACCAATGACAAGAAAATTAGTTTTTTCAGTGCTATGCCTTAAGGGTTTGGTAGGTGAGACACTGGTGTTGCTATGCGTCTTGGGTGCTGTGGGAACTGTGTTAGTTGTAGCAGTCATTTGTTTTGGAGGTCTCTGGTGTTTCAATAAGTTTTTTGAGAGAACATCCACATGCATTGATTTATGTGTTGGATGCGTACTGTGTGTATGAGTAGTGGTACTATATGCATGAGTAGTGGTGGGCGAGTTGACAACCTCTTCAGTGTTACTGTTTTGAGTGCAAGAGAGCTGGGATTCAAGATTCTTAGTGTAGATGCATCTCCCGCACTCTGTACTAGAGTGAGTTATTAGTAGAGGGATTTTAGTGTACATGTGGCAGTTGCTACACTGCTTCAGAGACCCAAGCCAGCAACGCTGGCAGGAGAAACAAGAGTAGTCCTGTTGTCCATAATGCAAGGTTTGAAGAACTGTTATAACGAAGGGGGTGTGTTTACTACTGATCTAGGAGGTGCTGTGTAGATGGGTATTTTTGACTGGTAATTTAATAGGTCACAGCTCACTAGCAATACTTCTTAGACCTGAGATGTACTAAAGATGAGGACTACACTAATGCACTACAGCTGTATCTAAGGGAAAAATTGTCAGTTATCTGCCTGGCCATGGCGCACAATTGTGCGGCAGTGTGCAGTGCTTTGCAACGCACAAACAAGCAGAAGCTACTCAAATGCAGGGCTTAAGTACCAGAAGCTAAAAACTTAAAATTGATAATTCAATACATTTTTTTTTAAACTACACGTATACCTTCTTCTGAGGAATCAGTATTTACTAAGAATTATTTTTGAAAAGTTAAGAGCTGTGAATATTTGCTGTGAAAATATTATTGTCTAAGGGCTTGTTCCATTGCATTTGTGCACTTTGACCTGACTAAAAGTAAGGTTATATTGAGGGTAATAGGGAAGTAAACAGTACTGCCAGAATTTGTGGCAGACTTCAAGTAATAGCTATCCAGACCAAAAACTAACTTTCACTTGCTTTTTAGTGAGTGGTATTGGCCAGATTTTCATTTTTTCCACTTTTTTGCTAATTGTTTCACAAGCCATCTGCTTGTGACATAGCCCAAGTAGTGAGCTTCTTCCATCCCTAACTTGCAATTAGCTGGGCTAGCTGTCAATCCATCCTGATGCAGAGAACTTTAAACGGCTTGGAATTTTGGCAGATGCCTGTCCCAGTCTTCAGAGAGTATTACAGCATCATCCAGGTAGGTTGCTGCATGTTTTATGGGGGAATGTAAGGATTTTGTTACTCAGCCTCTAGTGTGTTGCAGGCCTCCCATGGTCACCAAAAAGCAACACATTATAGTGGAAGAACTCATTAGATGGTGAAATGCCATTTTTTCTTTAGTGTTTGGGACAAAAGCAGCATTTGGTTAAGTCTAAATGGATAGAAGTTAGCCTGGCCCAGTTTCTCAGCTTATCTGCTCGGGGTGTAGGATATGAATCAGATTTCCGTATGCTGTTCAACTTCTTAAAGCCACTTTAAAATCTTATAGACCCACCAGGCTTAGTTACAAGTGCAGTGGAACTGTTCCACTCATTCTGTATTCTTCTGCAACCCCAAGTAACTGTTCCGGGTTCTTTTTTCTTGGCCATTTCACCTTATCATTCACTTCCATTACTTTCACTTTTCTTACTTTCAACTATAACTTCAAAAGGGCCTTACCAGTTTGCAAGGAACTTGTTTACCATAGTGTGTCTTGGGGGGTTGTTGCGTCTTTCGGCTTTTCCCGGTTAGGGGTCGCCACAGCAGAACTCTGGTCCGCTAATGATTGGTAGTTGATTTTTACGTGCCGAGTTACCAGCCCTGATGCACAACCTTCAACGAAGGTACACCCATTCACACATGTCTCCATGCAGAAGATGCTCTAGCTGAGAATCGAACCGGACAGCATCTGACTGTGAGGGGACAACGCTACTGCAGCACCGTGTCTTGGGGAGTAATACATAAATTCACTCTGAATTCCTACTACTAAATTCACATCTTCCATGTCAAATGTTTTCATAAATTTCTTTAAAAAATCTACCCTCCGTTGTTACATTTTCCCTTCTGGGACCCCCAGACACATCTTCACTCCTGCAAATCAAATTCCATTCCCCATATAAAAATGATATTCCCTGCTGAAAGCTGATTATTTCTCTCAGAATTTTCTTAAGCTCCATTATAGGAGTTTTACGTGGAATATAAATACATGCTAGTG
This sequence comes from Protopterus annectens, assembly GCF_019279795.1. Taxonomy (NCBI): domain Eukaryota; kingdom Metazoa; phylum Chordata; order Ceratodontiformes; family Protopteridae; genus Protopterus; species Protopterus annectens. The sequence continues at coordinate 732,456,566 of NC_056730.1, forward strand.
TAATCCTCCTCCTTTGCCAGTAAACCCTTAGTACTACAAATCTACCATTATTATCTTTTTTATCTTCTTTTATCACTATTGCAGCTCCTCTTGCAATTAATATACGTAATTCTCTTTTCCTTTGTCCCAGGTATACTGCTGAATAACTATCCTGAAAACCTTTCTTTATCAAATGTACACATTCAGTTCTTTCCATATGTGTCCCCTGTAGCATAGCTATGTGCACTCTACATTTTTTAATATAGTTCAGTACTCTGTTTTCTTTTTTTGTATACGTCTGTGAGACATTTACATTTAAAGATAAGTTTTTAACTTAATGATGCTTTCTGTATTATGATGCCCACCTTTTATTATCTTGGCAGGTTAATCTTTTATACATTTGTTTCTTGTCATATCCATTTGAGCCTATGTCACGTCTTACAAAACTTTTTGTTTTCTCGAAAGCCCTCAAACAGAAAAAGAAATACATTCCCAATACACCCCTAAAACCTATCAACTTAATATTAACGCACACAACTGCGCACGTCTTCAAATATTGAAGTTTTGCCCTCTTAATAGGAATAGTACAGCCTATGCTTCTGCTAAGTGCTGTCTGGTTTTGTCTTATCTTTATTGTTGTTGCAGATTAGAAAAACACTTGAATGCTTTTATAAAAATATTATCTCCTAGCCATTGAAAGAAAGAAGTATTCTGTGTGTATTGCTGTTTATCAGATTATCTCAATTGGCACATGAAAAGCAGATACAGAGATGCTTCTACAAACATTTATTTATTTGCTAGAAGAAAGCTTTGATGTGAAGTTTTTCTATCTTGCCATTCATTCTTACAGATGGGTTTGGAGCTGATCCTTGGCTCCAAGTCGGCCTACTACAAAGCTTGAGGTCTTCAGACAGCTCGAGGCCAAGTCCCTATCCCATGATGCACCTAGAGTTACCTCAGATCTAGTTTGCCCCTGCAACATATCGGAGGTTCCTCACATACCTCGGGTCAGTACAAAACTTTTTTCTACAAATTCATATAAATATTTTGATATATCTCTATTTAGACTTCGCTTAGCTCTTATAACTTATTGTGTAGATTCCCTTTCCTTGGTGTGCCTTTTTTCTTGACTAGTTATTAGTCTCTTGGCCTCGTTTTATTTTAGGCTTTGTTAAATCTTTACTGTAGTTTAAATAGTAGTTGTGTGCCTTTGAATAGTGACTTTATCTGTTACAGCTTATGAATATATTCAGATATTTAGATATATAGATATTAGAGTGCTTAAATAAATGTAGTGTGTTTGTGTGTGCGCTTAATAGTATTTTTAGCCAATAGTTTTAAAGGGCTTGTTAGATAAGTTTTTGGGTGTGTCTTGTTCATTACAGTACCCTCTCTTGAGATTGTGTTCCTGTATGGCTGACCAGGATAAGGATAAACACCCTAAATCAGGGTTTAAGAAATGTCCACAGTGTGAACAGAAAATGTCTGTCAATGACAGCCATGTAAATTGTGTATACTGCTTGGGAGCATTCCACCTTCAGGAAAGCTGCTCCATTTGTCATCCCTTCTCTTCTAGGGTTCTTCAGGAGAGAAAGAGAAAGTTAATAGACAGAGGTTTAGTCAAACCATCTTTTCAAGAAGGTTTGAGCGACCAGGACAGGTCTAGCAAATCCTCAAAGTCTTCTAAGGCTTCTACTTCTGAAGTAAAAAAAATCTAAAAAAAATGTCGACATCTGCTCCACAGCCCTCAGAGCCGACAGTCTTGTCCTTTCGGAGCCAGTCCCCGGTCCTGGAACCGGTATTATAAGTACCTAAATCTCAACTCCTGCAATCTGTACCTCCTTCTATCCACTCATCTCAGTCGTCGATAAGCCTTTCCGATTGGGATATGGATCGTGTGGTGCAGAAGCTTTTACAGGCACTGACCTTTGCTAAATTTTTATTGGCTCTGACCCAAACGGCTTTGGAACCGAAGACCCTTTTACCATCTAATACTTTTCCTTCTCCAAGCCATACCAGTCCTTCGGAGCCAGAGGAGTCGGACTTGATCGTTGAGCATTCGGAGCCGATGCCTGCTCCAATGTCCTCTGCTCTGTTTACTCTGACATCCTCAGCGCTGATCGAGGAATCTAGAAGCTGACACTCTGTGGTCGGGTCCAGGGAGGATAGTTGGACCGACTTGTCTGTTGCGCTTCTACTCGGATGAACTCCGCTCCTACCTCTGGTTCGGAGCCCACTGTCCCGGTGGTATTGACGGTTTCCTCGGATCCGTCAGTCCCTTCTCATCGGAGCAGAGGTGCCTTTGAAGCCATGAGAAGAGTTATGTCTCCTAAGACATCTTCGACTTCAGGTCCGGCTACCTCTTCCCCAAAAGCGCCTGTGTCTGCTTCTGCTTCACAGATCCTTGTTAAGCATAGAGAAGCGCCATTGAGTGGTCCCTCACCAGAAGTTCCCACTGATGAGGTTCCCAGGCAGAGAATCTGTAAGAGGAAGCATTTAGACTCCCCACAGGAGTCTCTCACTTCCGATACCAGCTTGGATGCATCAGAAGGGTCCCCCTCTGAGAATATCTCTTTTGCTGAGATATTAGAAATCCTTAGGCAGAGGAGGTGACTGGCAGTCCACCAACCCTACTGAAGATGAGTCTGTTCTCCTGAAGGCTTTCAGGTGTCAGCCCTCCACCTCTTGGGTGTCTCCACCCTTCGATGAGCTTATGGAGCTGGTCTCACGAAGGGTATGGGAGTCTCCGGACACCATGGAGCCTGTCCACAGGAGTCCTAATAAATTTATTTCTGGCCCCCAGGAAAAATCGTTTCTTACCAAGGGAGTGCCAGTTGATGCCATGGTGGGGGCGGCAGCCACCAAAAAGGAAATTTCGGAAACTTCTTCCTCTATCCATCCTCCTAACAGAGATTCTGGGATCATGGTTAGATACGGGAAGCGCACATACAGTTCAGTGACTTTTGCACTGCGTTCGCACAACTATCTTACTCATTTTACTAGACTGCAAAGAGATCTCCTAAAAGAGCTCTGAGATGCTCTTCAGGGTACAGTAGCTGCAGGAGCTTCAGATAAAGTTGCCTCCCAGCTTGCTACCCTCAATTCCATAGTAAACCTGTCCATGCGCCTCAATTCATATGCAGCTGAAGCAGAGCAGCAGGTACAGGAATTGCTCCTTAGGAGACACTCCTGGAAGCGCTTGTGTTCCTTCATGGAGCCCTTTAAGTCATCTTTTGTCAACACCCCTTTCGATGGCTCGTCTCTTTTCGGGCCCAAAGTTAAGGAAACTTTGACCAGGTGTGAACAGGAAGGAAAGACTCTGTCTGCCGTTGGAGTCAATTTTTCCACCCCCACCAGACCCTACCCCAAGGGTCAAAGGGGAGGAAAGATGTGGTTCCATAAAGCCCAAGGTGCCTTTCAGGACACAAATTGTGAACCCCCCCTCCCGGGGCAGAGAAGGGGGGCAATAAAGGAAGATGCCGCCCTCGTGGCAGAGGGGGTCCGCAAAACCAGGGTGACAGAGATCAGTTGTTTGGGAAGCCCTACCAGGGCTCCTGAAAGGAGGCCCGACTGTCCTACTCTGGAGGCAGTCGGCGGTTGCTTATCTTTGTATCCAGATGCCTGGCTCAAAATAACAAATGACAACTGGGTACAAAGTATAATTTCCAGAGGATATTTCATTCCTTTCACCACACCCCCTCCACTAAAAAGAAAAATCCCAGACATTCCACCCAGTTACAGGGAACAGGCAACATTAGAGGTCCAAACGTTGCTAAGAAAATAGTCGTCCAACCAGTCCCAGCAGACCAGATAGGATCCGGAACTTACTCAAGATTCTTTTAAGTTCCAAAAAATTCAGGGGACTAGAGACCTATTTTGGACCTCGGCAGACTAAACAGATCTGTTAAGAAAGAAAAGTTCCGGATAGTCATGCTTCAGTCGATACTTCCCTTTTTAGGGAAAGACAATTGGATGTGCTCAGTAGATCTTCAGGATGCGTACTACCACATAAAAATTGCCAGACCATCCAGGGATCATCTGTGCTTCCGGCTGGGAGCCAATCATTACCAGTTCCGAGCCCTGCCCTTTGGTCTCACTACAGCCCCCATAGCGTTTACCAAATGTATGGCAGTGGTCATGGCTCACCTGAAACGTTTAGGATTGCAGGTGGTTCCATACCTAGACGATTGGCTCCTCACTGCCACTACCTGGCATCAGCTCATACAAGCCAGGAACACCACTCTTTCACTCTGCAGTCATCTGGGCATTACAATAAACTCAGAAAAATCTGCCTGGTCTTCATCGCAACATACCTTTTTTATCAGAGCAGAATTGGACACCACCACCACTTTGAGACTTCCAGCAGACAGAGTCTTAATACTCCGTCAGCAGGTCCACAATATCTTATCCAAAAACAAGGCTCCAGCATCAGAAGTAATAAAATTGTTAGGCATGATGGCAGCTGCAGTATTAGCCATACCGTTGGGTTGCATGCACATGCGGATTCTGCAATGGCTGTTGTTCACTCAGTGGTCTTACCAAGAGCTCCCAATGTCTCATCTTATAATGATCTCAAACATATGCAAAAAGGATCTTCAGTAGTGGTTGACTTCTCTTCCTGCTATGATAGGTCGTCCCTTTGTTCTACTACCACCAGCGTCCACAGTGACCATGGACCCTTCCCTTATGGGGTGCGGGGGGCATTTTCAGGGAAGAACAGCCCAAGGCACATGGACTGATCAGGAGACACATCTCCATATCAATGTCCTGGAGATGAGAGCAGTACTTTTAGTGTTGCAGTACTTCCAGGACTCTCTTCCTTTGGAACAATTGCGATTCATATGGGCAACATGTCAGTGGTCTGGTACTTGAACAAACTAGGAGGAACCAGGTCCTACTCCCTTTGTCGCATGGCCCTAAGAGTGCGGCATGGGCTACATCCACCCAGCGCTTTGTTAGCAACGCACATCCCGGGGAAATCCAAAGTGATAGCAGACAAGCTGAGCAGAGCAATTTTGTTGCCTCACTAGTGCTCCCTCAAGAGAGAAATAGCGGACAAGATATTCCACAGGTGTGGCCAGCCTTGCTGCAATCTTTTCGCCAACCACATGAACACCAAATGCAGAAGCTACTTTGCCTTGATTCCCCTTCCGGGAGAAGCCCCAAGGGATGCACTCTTACACGATTGGCCTCTGGGTCTCCTCTATACATTCCCACCAATTCCCTTGATACCCAAAGTACTACAGAAAGCAAAGGCCCTGGAAAGGACCATCATTCTAATAGCCCCTCATTGGCCTCATCAGATTTGATTCCCCTTCCTTTGACTTCAGTTGGAGGATCCTTGGATTCTGGACACAGTTCCAGATTTTCTGATGCACTTGTCGGGGGAACTTCATCCCTCTCTTCAGTCCCTGAAGCTGACAGCCTGGTTGCTCCAATTCCCAACATAGCCAAGTTCCATAACCTTTCAAATCCTCTACGAGGAAGCTATACCTTAGCAAATGGAAAAGATTTTCTATATGGGCCTCTCAAAATAACATTGATCCCCACCAAGCCCCTATGGCCTCCATATTAGAGATGTTCATCGTGCATACAGCTGCAGTAATCACAGATGGGTTTTCAGCCGTCAGGCGGTCCCTCGGTCGGCCGAATTCCAAAGTCTTGATCCGGCGTCGGTTGTCGTCGCTTACTCTTCTGACGTCAGGAAGGCCAGAGTATATAAGACACAGCCGACGCCATGTTCTTCAGTCTTTTTTGCCGCGCGGTGCCCGAAGCAGAAGCAGTTCGCAAGTGCCGGTCGGCCAGCTCCTGATTTACGAATATATTTGGAACCGAAGTCTTCATTAAAGCTAAGTACCCCGTTGGGGAAACTTTTCTTGCCTCAGACCGATGTCAGATAAAGTTAATAATTGTATTTCTTGTGGGAAGCAAATACCGCATAAGGATTTCCATTCCCTTTGCATACCTTGTTTGGGCCCAGACCACGACGTCTCAGGCTGTCGCTTTTGCGCTACCTTCAATAAACGCACTATCAAGCGTCGGGCGGAGTTCGCCCAACACTTGTCGTCGGACACTCCGACTACCGTTTTATCCGAAAAACACAAGGAAAAGGACCGACACGCGAGACCCGCGGTCTCCACCGACACCACGCCGAAACAGGCTACACGTGGTCCGGTTCTCAGCGAGACGCCTTTGCAGTCCCTGACTACCGACGACACTCCTTTGGCGGTGTCTTCTGTACCCGAGACCGCTGGGTCATCGGCCCTTTCCCAGACTACAACCGAAGCCCCGTCTTATGTCGACCCTACTAATGTGGACAGATCCACCTCCACCCATGGTGTATTTAGGCCTTCATCTTCTTTTTCTATTAAGGCCTTTACTAAATCCAAAGCAGCCAGGCATCACACTAGGCCTGCTGCTCAAGGCCCATCTCCTGGACCCATGCCTAAGAAACAGATGCTTAAAATGGCTGAGGATCTAATAACTCTCATCAGAGGTTCTTAGCCCCCTCCTGACAAGAGACCCAGAGTGGAGGAAGAATCCCCCTCTTCTGATCAGGGATCCATTTTATCAGAGCATTCTGATGCAGAGGAACACTCTTACTCCCCTTTTGAGGATTCGGATGCAGAACAGTCCATTCCTTCTGTATCCCCCCCTGAAGATTTTTCTTTTGGGGAAACCTTGCACACCTTGAGGGAACACTTCCATTGGGAAGGCCAAGACTTTTCAGATTCCAAGAAAAGACTTAGGGAATTTCTTTGGTTACCTCAGCACAGACCTCTGGCTATACCCCCTGTTTTGGAGGTACTGGATGATGTCTATTCGGAGGCTTGTCTTAATCCTGATTCTCTGCCTCCTGCACCAGTAAAGCCTGATAGATATTACAGAGTACCCAGTTCTCACCAATTTCTTTACAAAAGCCATAATGCTGACCCTGAAACCATTTCACAAGGCCCTAAGGGATTAAAGGCCTCCACTGCCAAGAATCCACTTCCTGCAGAGAGGGAATCCAGATCTCTAGAAAGGTGGGGTAAGAAGGTATATACCTCGGCCACCCTAGCCATGAGGGCCTTAAACTGCCAGTTTCATATGATTAAATATCAACAGTTCCTGTTATCACAATTAAAAAACAAAATGTCTCAACCTGAACAACCAGATTTAAAAGAGTTACAGGATATGATGCATAGTGCGGAACAAGTGGGTAAACACACCTTACAATGTGGTTATGATGCCCTAGAGGCCTCCAGTAGAGCGGCTGCTACAGGCTCGGTCATTCGCAGACATGCCTGGCTTAGGGAACAAAATTTGCCTGATCATGTGAAAGCTAAACTTCTTGATGCTCCTTTACAAAAGGATGTACTTTTTGGTACTAATGCTGAGGATATACTACGAAAAATGGAAGAAAAAGCCAAATCTATGCAAACTGTCAAAGCTTTCTTACAGGTCCAGCCACCATGATTTAGCAGGAATTGGCCTTCAAAAAACTGGTCTTTTCCAGCCACTGACAAGCCCCAAAGAGGTAGATACAGACGCACAAGGGGCAGAGGGCAGTCACAAGGATCATATAGAGGCAGACAATGGCAATCTCCAGCACCAAGAGGTGGTGAAGACAGTGCACAACAATACAGGAAGCAAACCCAATGACTCCCTCATTGCTATGCCAAGCAAGTCTCAGCTGGCAGCACCTTTGGGAGGGAAACTAGCATTATTTGCAAACAATTGGCATATTGTCACAACAGACAAATGGATTCTGGACATTATAAACAGAGGCTACAAATTTCAATTTCACACTCTTCCAAAAATTAGAGGCATGCCAAACCTACCACAAAATCAAAGGGTAGAGGCACAACTGCAAATTTCAAAGCTCCTAAACATGAGTGCTATACAAAAAGTACCTACGCACCAACAAGGTCAAGGTTTTTATTCAAGACTCTTCCTTGTACCAAGAAAAGGAACCGACTGGAGACCCATTCTGGACTTATCCATCCTAAACACATTTCTACTCGTACCAAAATTCAAGATGCTCACATTACAGCAACTTCTTCCCATGCTGGGCAAGGAGCTTTGGCTGGTAACATTGGACCTCAAGGAGGCATACCTGCATGTCCCAATCAGACAAAGCTGCAGAAGATACCTCAGATTTCTTGCAGGTTCAATCCACTATCAATTCTCTGCATTGCCCTTTGGCTTATCTACTGCGCCCAGAGTATTCACAAAGTGCCTGGCATCGGTGATTGCCTATTGCAGACTTCAAGGGATACAAATTTACCCTTATCTGGACGACTGCCTGATCCAAGCGGACAGCAAACAAATACTACTGGAACATCTGGCATATGTGACACGGTTACTGCTTTCTCTGGGATACACCATCAACAAGGAGAAATCAAGGCTAACACCATCTCAGAAAATAACCTTCCTGGGTGCCAGCTTGGACACAAACACCCAGATGGCATACCTTACGCCAGAAAAACAAGGGCAATTATCTCAGTACTTCAAAACACTAGCAAAAAGTACCAGGCTTACTGCAAGGAAAATCCTGCAGGCTCTGGGATTCATGGCATCTTGCATTCTTCTAATCCCATGTGCAAAGCTGCATATGAGGAAACTTCAGTGGTACCTAAAAATCTATGGTCTCAACACAGTCACAGCTTGGAAGCAATTATACCAATAATTCCATGTCTGCAAAAGGAATTTCTATGGTGGGCCCAAGCATGTCAAGTAAACACAGGCCTTCCATTCTGCAAGCCTCAAGCAAAACAAGTCATAACCACAGACGCCTCAGATTACGCCTGGGGCGCACATGAAGGACAGGTGCATTCAGGGCAGATGGTCCCAAAAGGAAAAGCACCTTCACATCAATCAAAAGAAATGCTAGCAGTAATAAATGCAATTACAGCTTTCCAGGACTTCCTGCATCCAGGACAATTACTGATAAGAACAGACAACACCACAGTAATGTGGTACATAAACAAACAAGGAGGAACACACTCATACCCCTTGTGCAGACTAGCCATGACTCTTTGGAACTTGGCTCTGGAAAGACAAATCGAACTTCAAGCACAGTACTTGCCAGGACTGGAAAACACACTGGTAGACACTCTGAGCAGGAATATGACAGATCCACACGAATGGAAGCTGCATCCACAGGTGTTTACGGAGATAATCCAAGCGTGGGGGAGGCCAGACAAAGATCTTTTTGCCTCCCACAGGAACCATCAATTGAAAAAGTTTTGTTCAAGGACCTTCCATCCAAAGGCCTGGAAAGTGGACGCCCTTTCATTCAGTTGGGCAACATGGACAGTTTATGCATTTCCACCTCTGCCTCTTCTGCCCAAGGTGCTTTTGAAAGCAAGAACAGGCAAACCGAGGATGATACTGATTGCTCCAGACTGGCCAAGGCAACACTGGTATCCACTCCTGAGGAGCCTAACACATACTCCTCCCTGGTCCCTACCTCTAATACCTCTTCTGCTGACGCAGAACAGCTACAAAACCCTTCACAGTCAGCTGAAAACACTCAACCTCGCTGCGTGGAAAATTCCTTAACACCACATCAGACTCTACTCTCCAAGGAGGTGCAGTCATTTTGGCGGCCAGAAGACCATCTACAAGAAAAGCTTACTCCGCAAAATGGAAGCGGTTTTTCTGCTGGAATGAGAAAAGAAGACAGGATCCTAGAAAATTGAACTTGCCTCAGGTTTTACAGTACCTAGCTGAACTGCTGAACAGTGGACTTTCATTTTCTTCCATTAAAATACACGCCTCAGCCATTTCTGCAGAATTCAACACGGATCCTCCTTTAGTTTCTCACCCTCTCTTACGGCAGTTCCTCAGAGGGGCTAAGAATATAAGACCTCCAAGGAAGCAACCAATACCAGCCTGGGACCTTAATTACATACTAGAAAAATTAACATTGCCTCCCTTTGAACCTGCTGCCTCAACAGATCTGCAATATTTGTCCTGGAAAACAGCTTTCCTTCTGGCCATCACTTCAGCTCGTAGGGTTTCTGAACTACAGGCCCTCATGGCGGTGCAGCCCTTCCTCATCTTCCATCAGGATAGGGTTTCCCTTCGTACTAATCCATCTTTTATGCCAAAGTGGTATCCAGGGTAGCCTTAAACCAAGCCATACACCTACCTACCTTTTATCCTAACCCTCAAAACAAAGGGGAAAGGCTGCTTCACTCTTTAGACATCCATAGGCAGCTACGTTACTATTTGGACAGAACAAAGTCCTTCAGGAAATCAGAACAACTTTTTGTGTCCTATGCGTAGGGGCTCAAGGGAAACCAGTTACCAAACAGACCATTTCCAAGTGGATTGGCCACTGCATACGATTTTGTTACTCCTATCATGGGAAATCTGTCCCTACTGGTATCAGATCTCACTCCACCAGGGCCACAGCCACCTCTACAGCCTTCCTCAGAGGTGTGCCTACTAAGGATATTTTGGAGGCAGCCACTTGGAGTTCTGTACATACCTTCACAAAACACTACCACCTGCCCTTATACTCCAGAACAAGAGCAGGCTTCGCCACTGCTGTCTTGCAGGGCATTCTGGCTCAACCCAGTTCCTCATAGTACCTACCACCCTATGCATAGCTTTGGGACTCTACCCATCTGTGATTACTGCAGCTGTATGCACGATGAACATAGTACAGTTTTGTACCTACCATAAATGTAGATGTTCGAGTGCTAATACAGCTGCAGTACAGGTTTCCCTCCCTCCTTCCCCTCTTGGTTAGGGCATGGGGCCTAACAACCTCTTCACACCTCCTGACTGGGTTATCCTGTTATGTTTTATTTGCTTGCTTACACTGATTTTGCATTACATTGCATTGTTTGCATATGTGGATAAGCTTTACTTATGTATTGCCTTCCTTTTGGGGGCACCTGACATATGGGGCAAGAAAGACTGAAGAACATGGCGTCGGCTGTGTGTCATATACGCTGGCCTTCCTGACGTCAGAAGAGTAAGCGACGACAACCGACGCCGGACCAAGACTTTGGAATTCGGCCGACCGAGGGACCGCCTGACGGCTGAAAACCCATCTGTGATTACTGCAGCTGTATTAGCACTCGAACATCTACATTTATGGTAGGTACAAAACTGTACTTTCTTGACCATGATTTTCAACAAAGGAGCTGCAGCAGCAACAGTTTGGGTTCAAATTGCTGCTATCTCTAATTTTCACCTTGGATATGAAAGATTGAACATAATGTCACACAAACTATCCAAAGTCTTTCTTAAAGGGACTTTTCATCTCAGACCACCTGTGAAATCCCCTTATACCCCTTGGAATCTAAATTTTATGCTTTCTCACATTATTCTCCCTCCTTTCGAACCAGCTTCCTCATGCAATTTGAAATATTTGTCATGGAAGACTATCTTTTTAGTAGCTATCACTTCTGCTTGCAGAGTGTCAGAGCTTCAAGCCTTGTCCATAAAGCCTCCTTATTTGATTTTCCAGAGTCTCACTATGAACTAATCCCTCTTTTTTGCTTAAAGTGTTTTCTGAAACTAAACTTAATCAAATTATTGATTTGCCCGTGTTCTTCCCCAAACACTCCAACAACTTAGAGTATATGCTGCACAAGCTTGATGTTTATAGACAGATCAGATTTTACTTGGATATGACAAAAGAGTTTAGGAAATCAGAACAGCTTTTCGTTTCCTTTTCAGATTACAGAAAAGGTATGCCAGTGGCTAAAACAACTCTTAAGTGGTTATCCGATTGTATCACATTTGTTTATTCAGCTGCTAATATGCCCTTACAACACAAAATTAAGGCTCATTCTACCAGAGCAGTGTCTACATAATCTGCCTTTTCTGCTAGACTTCCTACAGACAACATTTGTTCAGCAGCCACCTGGTCAAGACCTCATACCTTTATCACTCATTACAAAGTTGACAGGGCCTCCTTTGGGTCTAGTGTCCTGAAAAACATACTCCCATGAGCCACCCGAGATAGATGGTGCTTGGATGTTACCCATCTGTAAGAATGAAAGGCAAGATAAAACAACTTCACATAAAGAAGTTATGTACTTCCCATAACGTTCCATGTGAGTTGTTCATCTCGCCTTCATTCTTACTTCCCACCCTCCTTACCCCCTCCAGGGTTTTTCGAGGACTGAGATACTAGATTCTTCTTGGTTGCTTAACCCTTCTATGGCTTTCTCTTATAGAGTGATAGAATGACATATGGTGGTATTATACGCAGCAAACAAGATCTGAGGTAACTCTAGGTGCATCATGGGATAGGGACTTGGCCTTGAGCTGTCTGAAGACCTCAAGCTTTTTAGTAGGCTGACTCAGAGCCGAGGATCGGCTCCGAACCCATCTGTAAGAATGAAGGCGAGATGAACAACTCACATGGAACGTTATGGTAAGTACATAACTTCTTTTTATATTCAATGTTCTTTTTTATTTATTTGCTTTCTTTTAAAACTTGGTACTAGAGCAAGCCAGTGGCCTAATCCAGTCATTCTTTATGCACTAATGAGAAAAAGCATATCAGGTTTTCTTGTGTGATGTTCTTTTGACCATACTTTTTTTTTTTTTTTAATTGTACATTGCAGTGCCTAAATTTCGTAAAAGTGAACAAGGGGAAAGAGAGAAGGAAAGAAAAACAGGGACACCTGTTTACTTTAGTGTCCCCATTATATTTGAAAATAACTGAAAAAACACTGCTTTATAGTATGCAAATTATATCATTCATTATAAAAATACTAGTGTTAAGCACAGAATTTTGTTTTACTTAACAGTTAACTCTCTCCCTCCTCTTCTTCTCTCCTAAGTGTTCTTCCAAACATTAATGACATGAAGTAGGCCATTGGTTTAGAGTCTCCTGCAAGTTTAACAAAGTCAGAAAAGTCCGATATTTCCAGTTTTTTGTTCTATTATGTTTCACAAATATAATTAATGCTTTCTGATCCTACATTTATTTGTCATTTTCTGATTTGCTGGTTTTATTCCTGTTTATCTCATCTCCCAAATCCAGTCTCTGCTTCATTTCCAATGTACTGTCCATTCTTCCAGTCAACCCTTGTGCTTTTTTCTGTCTCTCAAGCATTTTCTTTTGAAACATTGGAAAAGGTTTCACTGGCACAGTCTCTCTTGCTTCTTTATTACCGGAAGAACAAGAAGCAGAATCTCCTTCTGTTTAATGGCTCACTTTATGTTGTGCAAACTTTTGCATTTCCTCCTTTGCATGTTCTTCATCAAAAACGATTTTGTACCTCCAGGAAAGAATATTCTGAAGATAGCTGGGTACAGCAATTTGAATCTTACTCCTGCTTCTCGACATTCCCTGAATAGTGGACTAAATTTATTCCTGTGCCTGGTGCACAGTGAGTAATCGTCTTCACAAACACTCTGTTTCCCACTTCTAGTACTTTGTCCTTCTGCCACAATTTTGACAGAATCAACTCCTTCTGCTTGTAGGATTGCACCTTTGCTATTAAAGGTCTAGGTTGCTTTCTGATGGCAAGGTTTGGAGCATACACACAATGTGCTCTGTCAATTAGCAATAGAAGTACCAGTCCAGCTGCTTATCTATGCTTTCATAAAATTAATACAGTCTGTTCTTTCCAGCTTCTGTGGTACAACAGAAAATCTCACGTTTTCCCTATGTGCCCTGTCCTCTAATTCTATTATTTTTTGAAACATCGCTTCTTAGAAGTCTCATATTCAGCTACCCTTTTCTTCATTTTGACCTCTGATTTTTTTGCAGTTCTGTCACCCCATTTGAATATCTGTTTAAAGCTTCTTCCATTTTTTTCTTGTTTTTATTATTTGAGTTGATATAGCCCGTCAGTGGTTCCTTTATTTTAATCAGCTCTGAGTGCATTGGACTTGTATTTTTCATCTAAGTGGAAGTCATGTCTTGCACCAAAGCTGGAGCTTGCACTCATTTTTCTGAATAGATGCAGAATTCTTCCCAGTCAGTGTTTTTTCCTCACTTTTTGTGATTGATTTTCTTTTAGGTTCTCCGAATTTCTTTTTTGCTGGCATTGAGGTGGTGCACTTACTAGCCAGTTTCTGAAATTTACCCCAAAGTGCGAGTTTACTGTCTGTCTCTTCTGAGTTTCTGTTTTCATACTGGGAAAGCTGAAATTAAGCTGTTACTCAGTATGCATCCATCTTGGAAGTCTTGTTTACCACAGTGGGTACTAATGTAAGTACTTTATCCCCCATCTCTTACTTTGAATGAGTTCAGAACAGCATTTCTGATGCGCGTTCTCTGTTATGCATGCCATACACTCAACATATGCCCTCTCACTGTAAGTTGCATACCACGAATGTGGTGCTTTATTCAGTAAGAATTTTAGAGAAGAGTGCTACTAGTTCTTTTGCTATGGTTTTTGCATTGATTCTTTGCATGGATACAGCTTCAGGAAATTTTGTTATGTTTTGATACATAAATTACCAGCATGTACCGATGGCCATTATTCTGTTTCACAACTAAACTTGCAGTGTGCATTGCTGTACTTCAAAGTAGACCTCTTTATTATTTATTTATTTAATTGCAATTGGTTTGCCAGGATGGTCCAGTTGGGCCAAAAAGAACCCATTTTCAATGGAGTCCTGGGGAGAAAAGCTTCATAAAGACAATGTTCACGAACAACGAATTGACTGTCACATAGTAGGACAGTAATACAGATAAAAACAAAGCATTTAGAGATACAATAAATGAAAATCCACACTAAAATATAGGAATCTACAAAGAGAACTATAGAATACAAGTAAGTATTTACAAATATTTACAAGTATATTTGTTCCTACTGTAAAACAGCTGTGCAATGAGCACTTGGGGGTGCCTTTTGGTGTTAGTGGAGATCTGAGGTGGGAGAGTAAGGAGGGGTGTGTCTAGATTCATAAATACCAGATTGCCGACTAGTGTTAACAATTTTTACATGTATGTAGTATTAGGAGTGTGGAAGTGAGGGTAGGAACGTTGAATATTGGCAGTATGACTGGTAAAGGGAGAGAGCTAGCTGATATGATGGAGAGAAGGAAGGCTGATATATTGTGCATGCAAGAGGTCAGTTGGAAGGGGAGTAAGGCCAGGTGTATCGGAGGCTGGTTCAAATTGTTCTACAGAGGTGTGGATGGGAGGAGACATGGGGTACAGGTTATCCGGAAGGAACAGTGTGTCAAGAGTGTTTTGTAGGTGACAAGAGTGTCGGATAGAGTGATGTTTATGAAGCTAGAAGTTGAAGGTGTGATGATGAATGATGTTAGTCCGTAGGCTCCGCAAGTTGGGTGTGCGATGGATGAGAAAGAAAAATTTTGGAGCGAGTTAAATGAAGTGGTGAAGAGTGTATCCAAGGGGGAGAGAGTGGTGACTGGAGCGGATTTCAGTGGGCATGTGTGTGAAGGTAACAGAGGGGATGAGGAGGTAATGGGTAGGTATGGTGTTAAGAGAGGAATGCAGAAGGACACATGGTAGTGGATTTTGCGAAAAGGATGGACATGGCTGTGGTGAATATGTATTGTAAGAAGACGGTGAAGTACAAGAGTGGAGGAAGATACACACAAGTGGATTATATCCTATGCAGGATGGCCAGTCTGAAGCAGATTAGATACAGCAAAGTGGTGAGAGAGAAAGGCATAGTTAGCCAGCATAGGATGGTAGTATATAGGATGATGATGGCGATCAAGAAGGGGAAGAGGAGAGTGAGGGCAGTGCCAAGGATCAAATGGTGGAAGTTCAAAAAGGATAACTATAAGGTGGAGTTCAGGGAAGAGTTAAGACAGGCACTGGTGGCAGTGAAGAGCTACCAGATAACTGGGCAGCCACAGCAGAGGTGGTAAGAAATGTGCTTGGTGTGACTTTTGGACAGAAGAGAGGGCAAGGAGACCTGGTGGCAGAATGAAGTACAAGAGAGTATACAGAGGAAGAGGTTGGCAAAGTGGTGGGATTATCAGAGAGATGAAGAAAGTAGACAGGAGTACAAGGAGATGAGGCGCATGGTGAAGAGAGAGGTGGCGAAGGCTAAGGATAAGGCATATAGCGAGTTATTTGAAATGTTGGACACTAAGGAGGGAGAAAAGGACCTGTACCGATTGGCTAGACAGAAGGACCAAGCTGGGAAAGATGTACATCAGGTTAGGGTGTTAAAGGATAATAAGGGAAACGTACTCACAGGTGAGGAGAATGTGTTGAGCAGATGGAAAGAGTACTTTGAGATGCTGATGAATGAAGAGAATGAGAGAGAGAAGGTTGAATGATGTGGGGATGGTGAATCAGGAAGTGCAACAGATTAGCAAGGAGGAGGTAAGGACAGCTATGAAAATGATGAAGAATGGAAAGGCTGTTGGTCCAGATGACATACCTGTGGAAGCATGGAGATGTTTAGGAGAGATAGCAGTGTTTTTTTTTAACCAGATTGTTTAACAGAATCATGAAAAGTGAGAGGATGCCTGAGGAGTGAAGTGTATTGGTACCGATTTTTAAGAATAATGGTGATGTGCAGAGCTGTAGTAACTACAGAGGGAGAAAACTGATCAACCATAGTAAGAAATTATGGGAAAGAGTAGTGGAGGCTAGGTTAAGAAGGGAGGTGATGACTAGTGAGCAGCAGTACAGATGTTCATCATGTTACACTGCTGCAGTCATTACACTTGGGTTATCCTGCCGTCAGGCGGTCCCGTAGTCGGCCAGAGTTCCAAAGTCTTGGTCCGGCGTCGGTTGCTGACGCTTCTTCCCTGACGTCAGTGCGTCAGGGGTATATAAGATGCATCCAACGCCATTTTCTTCAGTCTTTCTTGCCGCGCAGTGCCCGAAGCAGAAGCAGTTCGCAAGTGCCGGTCGGCCAACATCCTGAGATTTTTGAAGTCGAATTTCAGATCCGAAGTCTTCAATAAAGCAAAGTACCCCGTTGGGGAAACTTTTTTCTTGCCTCAGACCGATGTCAGAAAAAGTTAATAATTGTATTTCTTGTGGGAAGCAAATACCTCATAAGGACTTCCACTCTTACTGTATTCCATGCCTAGGCCCTGATCACGACGTCACTAGTAGTCGGTTTTGTGCTAGATTTAACAAACGCACTATAAAAAGACGTTTTGATTTTGCTTTGCACTACTTTGGCCGAAGGTTCAATTATACTATGCCATCGGATCAACCGACAACCTAAATACTGAAAAAACGTAAAGACAGGCATCCGAGGTCCAAAACCAATGACGAAACCTCTTCTAGGCCAGTTGCTGGTTCGCCGTTTCTCAGTGAGGTGCTTTCTCAGCCCCTGACACCCGCTACCTCAGAGCCACAGGCCGCTTCCGACTCCCACGTGGAGACATCTAGGCCTCTGGAAACTCAAGGTATTGGGCCTACGGAAACTAATCCCTCAGATGGGTCTGGAGCCGCTGAGCAGCATCGGCTTCTGAGGGCGTTTTCAGACCTTCACAGCTTACCATTAAAATAACAGCCAAAACAAAGGTACCATTAAAGACAAAGAAACAAGTACAGCATTCTCCTGGACAGTCCTCCATGCCTAAGAAACAGATGCTTAAAATGGCCAAAGACCTCATTACTCTAATCAGGGGTTCCCATCCCCCTCCTGAGAAAAGGCCTAGGCAGGATACAGACTATGATTCCTCTGATCAGGTTTCCATTTCCTCTGATTCCTCTTCAGACCAGGGATACTGTCTACCCCCCTATGAGGACTCTGATGCTGAATAATCTATCCCTTCAGCCTCGCCTCCTGAGGATTATTCTTTTGGGGAAACTTTACTTACCATGAGGGAGCATTTCCACTTGGAAAGTCAGGATTACTCAGAATCCAAGAAAAGGCTCAGGGATTTCCTTTTATTGCCTCAGCACAGGCCCCTGGCTATTCCGCCTGTGCTAGATATTGTGGATGATGTGTTCTCTGAATCCAGCCTATCTCCTGATTCTTTGCCCCCTGCTCCAGCCAAGCCAGATAGGTATTATAGAGTCCCTGACTCTCACAAGTTTCTTTACAAAAACCCTTCTGCTGATCCAGAAACTATTTCCCAGGGTCCAAAAGGGGTTAAGGCTTCCATTGCAAAAAATCCAGTACCCTCTGACAGAGATTCCAGAGCTTTGGATAGATGGTGGAAGAAAGTATACACTTCTGCAACTTTAGCAGTAAGAGCTTTAAATTGCCAGTTTCACTTGCTTAAGTACCAACAATATTTAATGGCTCAGTTAAAACAGAAAATGCTTGCAAGCTCAGAAGCTCCTGATTGTAAAGAAATGCAGGATTTATTGCATGCAGTTGAATAGGTGGGAAAACATACTCTGCATTGTGGTTTTGATTCTTTAGAGGCCTCTTGTAGAGCTGCAGTTACAGGTTCTGTGATTCGAAGACATGCTTGGTTAAAAGAACAGAGTTTACCTGATCATGTTAAGGCAAAATTATTGGATGCTCCTTTACAGCGTGATACCTTGTTTGGTGTTAAGGCAGAAGAGGTGTTAAAGAAAATGGAGGATAAAGCTAAATCTATGCAAACAGTCAAGGATTTCTTACAGGTACAGCCACCTCGGTTTAGCAGAAACTGGCCAACAAAGAATTGGTCCTTTCCAGTGTCAGACAGGCCATTGAGAGGCAGATACAGATGCCCAAGAGGCAGATCTCAACCCCAAGCCTCAGACAGACGACGACAGTGGAGCACCTCAACCACAAAAGGAGGCGAGGACAAGTCTCAACCTTACAGGAGACAGTCACAATGACTTTCCCCTTCGTACGCCAAGCACGTCCCTTTTGGGAACCCCCTTAGGGGGAAAACTAGCACTTTTTTCTCAAAACTGGCAAACAATCACCCAAGACAAATGGGTTCTGAATATTGTGTCTCAAGGTTACAGGTTCCACTTTCATACTTTACCAAGGCTAAAAGGAATGCCAGACCTGCCACAAAATCAATGGGCAGAGGCACAGAAACAAATTTCAGACCTCATGGACATGAGAGCTATTCAAAAAGTACCACAGCAGGAACAAGGATTTTACTCAAGACTCTTCCTGGTCCCCAGAAAGGACATGGCCTGGAGGCCCATACTAGACCTTTCAATTCTAAATACTTACCTGGATATTCCGAAATTCAAAATGTTGACATTACGGCAGCTTCTACCCATGCTGGGCAAGAAGGCTTGGCTTGTTACTCTGGACCTCAAAGAGGCATACCTGCATGTCCCTATCAGACAAAATTGCAGAAGATACCTCAGATTCAAAGCTGGTACAATGCACTACCAATTCTCTGCACTGTCCTTTGGCTTATCTACTGCACCCAGGGTCTTCACAAAGTGCCTGGCACCAGTAATTGCATTTTGCAGACAAAAAGGAATTCAAATATATCCATACCTGGACGACTGCCTTATTCAAGCAGAGACAAACGACATTCTTCTACAGCATCTGGCATTTGTAAAAAGATTGTCAATTTCTCTAGGGTACACAGTAAATGAAAATAAGTCAAAACTAGTGCCCTTGCAATATATTATATTCCTGGGTGCCAGCTTAAATACAACGGCCCAGATGGCTTATCTCACGCCAGACAAACAAGTTCAACTAACTCAATATTTTCAATTACTGGCAAAAAAGTCCCATCTCCCTGCAAGAAAAATTCTGCAGGCCCTGGGATTCATGGCATCCTGCATACTACTAATACCATATGCCAGACTGCATATGAGGAAACTACAGTGGTACCTAAAAAGTGTTTGGACTCAACACTCTCACAGTTTAGAAGCAGTAATACCAATGATTCCCTGCCTACAACAGGAGTTTCGATGGTGGGCACAGGCATGTCACCTAAACAAGGGTCAGCCTTTTACCCAACCCACAGCCAGGCAAACTCTAACAACAGATGCTTCGGATTACACCTGGGGAGCACACATGGCAGGAAAATGCATTCAGGGCAAGTGGACCACAGACCAGATGCATCTTCACATCAATCAAAAAGAGATGTTGGCTGTTCAAAATGCCCTAACAGTTTTCAAGGACCTTCTACATCCAGGACAATTATTACTAAAGACAGACAACACCACAGTAATGTGGTACATAAACAAGCAAGGGGGCACTCATTCTTATCCCCTATGCAGGCAAGCCATGACCTTGTGGAACACAGCTCTAACGTATCAAGTTCACCTGCAAGCACAATTCCTGCCAGGAAAGAAAAATACTCTGGCAGACGATCTAAGCAGAAATATCATGGACCCTCACAAATGGAAATTGAATCCACAAAGCTTCAGCATGGTAATGCAAAAATGGGGATGCCCAGACATAGATCTTTTTGCCTCCCCACTGAATTGCCAACTATAAAAATTCTGCACAAGGACTTATCACAAACAAGCATGGAAAGTGGATGCTCTTTTGTTCAGCTGGAAAAACCTAAAAGTTTATGTCTTCTCGCCACTGCCTCTCCTTTCAAAGGTACTCCTAAATAACAGACAAGAAAAACCACAGATGATCCTGATTGCTCCAGACTGGCCACGCCAGCACTGGTACCCTATCTTAAGGAACTTGCCTCAAGGCCCACCATGGATTTTGCCTCAAATTCCACACCTTCTGACCCAACAAAACAATCAGATCCTGCATGGTCAGCTCAAAACCCTAAACCTGGCTGCATGGCAGATGCATTAGTCAAACAGACAACACCTCTCTCTAAAGCTGTTATGGATGTCATTTTGGAGGCCAGGAGGCCTAGCACCAGGAAAGCTTACTCAGAAAAATGGAAGAGATTCTGCGGCTGGAACCAGCCTCAAAGCCTTGACCCTCTTGTTCCAAACATTCCTCAGATTTTACAATACTTAACTGAGATGCTGGACAGAGGCCTATCCTTCTCATCAATTAAGATCCACGCCACTGCCATTTCAGCACATTACAACACTGATCCTCCTTTATTCTCTCATCCCTTGCTAAAGCAGTACCTCAGAGGGTCTAAAAACATAAGACTGCCCCGGAGAGCACCAACACCAACTTGGCACCTCAATTTCGGTTTGGAAAAACTGACCCTACCACCTTTTGAGCCAACCAATACAGCCGATCTAAAATTTTTATCATGGAAAATAGCTCTGCTTCTGGCAGTAACTTCAGCACAAAGAGTCTCCGAGCTACAGGCATTAATGGCAGTGGAACCTTTTATAATTTTTCATCAGGACAGGGTATCTTTAAGGAGAAACCCTACCTTTATACCAAAGGTGGTATCTAGTGTGGCTCTTAACCAAACCATCCATTTGCCAACTTTTTATCCAAACCCCCAGAATAAATGGGGGAAACTTCTCCATTCTTTGGACATACACAGGCAGCTACGCTTCTACTTGGACAAAACAAAAGCTTTCAGGAAAACTGAGCAACTGTTTGTAGAATATGCTGCAGGATCACAGGGCAAGGCTATCTCAAAGCAGACTATATCCAAATGGATAGGACACTGTATTCGGTACTGCTACACGCAGCATGGAAAATCAGTCCCAAATAACATTAGCCCACATTCCACCAGGGCAACAGCCACTTCAACAGCCTTTCTCAGAGGAGTACCTACCAAGGAAATTTTGGAGGCTGCAACTTGAGTTCAGTGCACACTTTTACCAAGCATTACCACCTGCCTCTTTACTCTAAATCCAGAGCAGGATTTGCCACTGCAGTTCTGCAGGGCCTCATAGCCAATCCTAACTCTATAGACCAGCCACCCAACCTTAGCTTTGGGATTCTACCGAAGTGTAATGACTGCAGCAGTGTAACATGATGAACATAGTACAGTTTTGTACCTACCATAAATGTAGATGTTAGAGTGTTCACACTGCTGCAGTCCAGGTTACCCTCCCTCCATCCCCTCTGAACTAGCTGAACTTACCTATACCTTTCTATCCTATACAACCTGTGTGGTGTATTTGCTTGTAACTGAAGGTATTGTTTTTATTTTATATATATATTTTTGATTAGCAATATGTATTGCCTACCTACTTGGGGGCACCTGACATCTGTGGCAAGAAAAACTGAAGACAGTGGCGTCGGATGCATCTTATATACCCCTGGCGCACTGACGTCAGGGAAGAAGCGACAGCAACCGACTTCGGACCAAGACTTTGGAACTCTGGTCGACTACGGGACCGCCTGACGGCAGGATAACCCAAGTGTAATGACTGCAGCAGTGAACACTCGAACATCTACATTTATGGTAGGTACAAAACTGTACTTTTCTTGCCAGGAAAAAGCACTACAGATGTAGTGTTTGCTCTGAGGGTGTTGATAGAGAAGTATAGAGAAGGTTAGAAGGAGTTGCATTGTGTTTTTGTGGACTTAGAAAAAAATGATAGTGTGCCTAAAGAGGAGTTGAGGTATTGTATGAGGAAGGCGGAAGTGACGTAGAAGTATGTGTGGTACAGGATATGTACGAGAGCAGCGTGACAGTGGTGAGCTCTGCGGTAGGAGTGACAGATGCATTTAAGGTGGAGGTGGGATTACATCAAGGCTCAGCACTGAGTCCTTTCTTATTTGCAATGGTGATGGACAGGTTGACAGACAAGATCAGACAGGAGTCCCCATGGATTATGATGTTTGCGGATAACGTTGTGACTTGTAGTGAAAGTAGGGAACAGGTAGAGGAGACCCTGGAGAGGAGTAGAGGAATGCAGGTCAGCAGGACTAAGACAGAATGTATGTGTGTGAATGAGAGGGAGACACAATGATGCTGAAAGCTGAAAAACCTAACCATGCAGCTGGCAAATGCTGTACTCTTTTACTGTCTCAAAACTATGGAATGCCCTCCCACCTTCTGTCAGAACAATCAGTAATCCTACTCTCTTTAAGAAGTCTCTCAGATCACACCTCTCTTCTCTCTGGCAATGTAATTGTGCCAAAACAGTACCACCTAACACCTGATCCACTACTGTCACCTAACACCTGATCCACTACTGTATCCCTCTACAATATCACTGCTTAGGAGCGACTCTCTGACTTGCTGAATTCAACTGCTTATGCCTACAAAACTCCAGCAAGTAACAAAACTGCTACCCTACCTGACTAACTCCATCTTCAGTGATAAAATTGTACATAATGTTGATGTGTAATGTTTGTAACATGTACCATTGTATTTTAATATTTATTTCCATGCATTGAGACTGTATATACACTGTATAGTGTGCTTTTTCTTGTGTGTACTATTAATGTTATGTGGTACTTTTCTCCCCTAGCCTCTACTGAAAATGGCTCACCTAGGTCCAGTAGACTTTCCTGGTTAACAAATGCAGTAAATAAAATAAATGGTGAGGATGCAAGGAGTAGAGTTGTTGAAGGTGGATGAGTTTAAGTACTTTTAATTAACAGTTCAGAGTAAAGGTGAGTCTGGAAGAGAGCTAAAGAAGAGAAGAGTGTCAGGAGTAATTTGTGACAGACTAGTACCAGTAAGAGTGAAAGGGAAGGTCTGCAAGATGGTAGTGAGTCCAGCTATGTTATATGGGCTGGAGACTGTGGCACTGATGAAAAGACAGGAGTCAGACCTGGAGGTGGCAGAATTAAAGATGTTAAGATTTGCATTGGGCGTGATGAGGATGAACAGGATTGAAATGAGTATATTAGAGGATCCGCTCAGGTTTGACAATTTGGAGAGAAGGTCAGAGAGGCGAGATTGTGTTGGTTTGGACATGTGCTGAGGACGGATGCTGGGCATGCTGGGTGAAGGATGCTAAGGATGGAGATGCCAGGTAAGAGAAAAGAGGAAGGCCTAAGATAAGGTTTATGGATGTGGTGCGAGGGGACATGCAGGTGGTTGGTGTGACAGAGCAAGGTGTAGAGGACAGGAAGAAATGGAAACAGATGATCCGCTGTGGCAACCCCTAATGGGGGCAGCTGAAAGAAAAAGAAGTATAGTATTACTACTTGATTCTGTGTTCTTTTTAAAGCATTTGGAACAAATTGGATCAGATGGTGACATTTTTTTCTTAGTTACTGGTACAGAAGTATACTTAGGTTAAAGCTTGCTACTTACATCTTATGTACACAAGTTTGCCTTGAACTCCATAACTTCAAGTCATTAAGAAGTACCACTAATGAAGCTACTAGCTGTTTAGAAGACTGAGGGTCATTGTGGGCTACCCACTTTCTTAAGTTACTAGGGAGTGCCCCTTTGAATTTGTCTCCATCTAAAATGTTACTTATTTATATGAAGTAACTTGTCACACTTTCAAAATATTTAGCAAATTTGCCAATGGAAGTGTCATTAGTTTGTCCATACAGAATGTTTATTATGTAATTTGCAGAACTGCCCTTCAGGTGAGTGCTGATCTCTTACTAAAATATCTCTTTAAGTTATGATAATTGGGCACATCAAAATCTTCCAAATCCCGATATGTTTTCCTGTCCTTTGCAGCTGGGTGGGAGGACAGAGCTCTGGACCATTCTGTTTGATCCCAGTTTCCCTGCCTGCATACTATTTAAAAGCTGCTACGTAAGCTTCCAGGTCTACTTGATATGGTTGACATTTCACAATGTCGAAATTCATATCGCCGAGACAATATGATCGACATTTGTAATATCGACCATACAAGTAGAGCATAAAAACAAAAACAGACTTACCTTAATGCTGCTCCACCCCCCACACCCCCTGGAACTTAAATATACCAACTGCGGGATCGCACAAAAGGGGGGAAGTAGAAGTCTCTCCATTCTGCACTGTAGGGAGATGCTGGTTCCCCATGGTCGACATTTCAAATGTCGATCATATGGTCTCGGCCATATGAATGTCAACATTGTGAAATGTCATCCATTCAAAGGGGACCCAAGCTTCCAAATCATCCTCTATTCCCAGCATTTTCAGGGTTCAGTTTCTGGACTCACTGGGTTAACCAGGGATGAAATCTGCTGCTGGAGGTCGAGCAGGTGATGTTCTCTTCTTTCTTGAAGACTGACTGGCAGGCATTGGTCAGCAGATGTACATGTCATCAGAAGTGTGACCATGAGTGGTTCATTTTGTTGATCAGATGCTACACTTCTGTCATGAAGAACAGTAATAGATCTTACTAATGTCTCACTTATTTTCTCCATTGTTTGCCAGTACTTATTATCCACAGTGACTTGTATACAAGAATCAGTCTGTCACTTGGAGCCAGTAACACCCAGTGTAATTAACAAGCTCTTTAACACAGCTGATCCCAGTGGGGATTATAACTCAAAGAAACAGGCAGTTTTGGAGAAAGTCTATAGTGTAGGAAAAAAAATGCAGTTTTTGCATGCTGAAAACACCAATGTAATATGTAGGATGGTTTGTGACAGACCAAGCAGTAACTGGAGTCAGCTTTGCAACTTTAAAATCATATTTATTGTCAAATAAATGACACTCACAAAAGAAATAAGGTACTTATCTAACAATTCACTCTGCAGTTCCAGTGTAAATAAAGTCACCTTTCAGGCAGACTTGTTCACAGTACATCAAAAGTTTACACTTTAGATGTAGTGTACCCTTCTCTCAGCAAGCTTCTGGCAGAGTAGCTAGCGAAAATAAGAGTACTTGCAGAGACCTCTTGTTAGTAAAGTTGTTCTTTTCCTAGTTCTATCTACAAGGAGCAATAAAACAGCATCCACTTTTGTTCAGGCAGTACTAAGTCCATCTGGCTTTGTCTGTCAAAGGTCAGGTCCCATCCCTCAGTGAGATACCCTATAGATTATTCCTTCCTTATAGTGTAAGTATCCAACTAGAATTCTCTCCATACCCAAAGGTCACGTACCTCCTGTGCTGTAGGGCACTGTGCTTAAAATTCAGTGTAGCTGTCTGTCATTACCTTTAAAATCCTTGCTTGTTTCTTGGTTAGACTTCTTAAAATGATCATTCACCGTTATGCTATTTGACCCTTCTAGGCTCGCACATATAAAGGGACCAGGTACTACTGTGTTGCATTTTGTGTGTGTGTGTTTCTATCTATATATATGTGTGTGTGTTTATTTATATATATATATATATATATATATATATATATATATATATATATATATATATCTATACACATATACATATTTTATATATATATATATATATATATATATATATATATAGTGTGGGTCTACTTCTCTTTATTGAAGAAACACTTTTTTGAAAAAAGAGAAGTAGACCCACACTTACGTGAAAATGCACTTCCGCGAAGAACGGTTCAATGAACCATTAAGAAACACTGAGGCGCCGAAGCACACTACAGTGGGGAAAAGGGAATTTACCTGTTTCCCCACTGTAGTGCGATCTCGGAGTTGGTATATTTAAGTAGGGAGGGTGTGGGGGTCACAGCCTCCCCCATGGTGGGTGCAGGGGGGCTTGCCCCCTGCAAAAACATTGTTTTGGTGTTCCTTAATGGTTCGTTGAACCGTTCTTCGCGAAAGTGTACCTTCGGTTAAGTGCACTTTTGCGTCTACTGTTCTTTTTCGAAGAAGTATTTTTTCTATGAAGTACAATAGACCCATATACATATATATATATATATATATATATATGTGTATAAATATATATATATATATATATATATATGTGTATATATATAAATATATATATATATATATATATATGTATATATATATATATATGTGTGTGTGTATGTATATGTATATATATATATATATATATGTATATGTATATATATATATATATATATATATATGTATATGTATATATATATATATATATATATATATATATATATATATATATATATATATATATATATATATGTATATGTATATATATATATATATATATATATATATGTATATATATATATATATATATATATATATATACCTAATAAAAACTGTTTGCTTGAGGATAGAAAGATAGGCCAAAAGGTGCCTTGCCTTGCTTTACTTAAGATTAGTTTTTAAACCTAATCCCATTTTTGAATAAACGGGAGGTTAACTAAGCCTCTTAATTGCAAAGATAGCCAGGATTTCAGTCCCTCTAGTATAGGAGATGCACTGTCCTGACCCTTCATTTATTATAGTTTTTTGACGTCTGCATCCAGAGCAAGAAAGATGCAGAAGTTTATTTTCTAAGCTTTGTACCTAATTCATCAAGGGCTCCTTAAGGTGTTATTTGGAGTTCTTTGTCGTAGCTTTTGAAGCTTTGTAGAACAAGAAAATCAGTATAGTTGGTAAAGAAAATGTTTAGGTGGCAAAACAAGCTTTATAGGACAAGGAAGCCCATATAGTTCATGTGTGCATAGAGGCAGCTGTACCCACCAGGAAGATGTATAGAACTAACTCAAAAAACAAGCCACCATGGTGGAATCACAACATCAATAGACTGTATAACAGGAGGAAATCATGGCAAAAATTAGGAGGTGCAGCAACCCAGCAGGATAAAAGCACTCTAATCAAACTTAACATACAACTCAGAGGACAAGTAATGTCTTCCAAAGCCAAATTTGAGATAAGTTTGGCCTCCCAGGCCAAGGACAACCATGAAGCATTCTTTAACTGTGTCCGCAACTTCAAAGGCAGTACACAGTTGTGTGCAGAGCTCATTGTAAGTGGAGCCACCTATACTGAGCCAGAAGATATAGCAAACCTGTTGGCTGACAAAATCAGCACCAACTTTAACCCTCTCCCCTCCTCAACCTTCCCTCAGGAAATATCATCAAGTACAACTCCCCTTACTGTATCACTAGGGAACAGGTCCTTAATGCTCTCTCTAAGACCAAGAACACTGCATCATTGGGCACAGACAATATCCTGGGATGCCTTCTGAATAGTATGAAACATGACCTATCAGGGCCTCTGAGATTACTATTTAACTGTAGCCTTCAAACGGGCTTCGTGACTTATGAATGGAGAAAGGCAACAGTCATCCCTCTGCGCAAACGTGAGCCATCTTCAGACCCTGGAAACTACAGACCCATAAGTCTCACTAGTCTTGTATGTAAAGCCATGGAAAGAATTATCATGTAGATTGTCGTTTGTCCATTCAGCATGAAACAGACGTACATGCATGGGTTTTGTTCAAGCAGCTTTATTATGTACGAACACGTAAGGATAGAGGCTCAATAACTTTAACTTAGATAAACTTACGAACAAACTGTCTCTCTCTCTCTCTCTCATACATGCTCTCACACTCTGGCTGCACTCTCAAAATGACACTGAAGCTAGCACATGCATGCTATTTATATGCACGTGCAGACCTTAGAAATGCTTTTTAAAGGTACAAGACACATAAAGGTGCTTCAACAAAGTATTAGTTTGAGTCCACACACTTATGGAACCGGCTTATTGTACATTTTCTATTTTTTATATTTTTTCCCCCTAACAGATTTGTTTCTTTTTCAGTTGAATTGTACAGGTTATAGGCCAGTCATAGAGTATAATGCCCCATTTGGCATGTACTTCACTAGAAATATGCAACAGCTGGAAAAGCCGTAAAAGTACTTCATGAAGAGGATCCTAGGCTTTAAACACATGTCCTACACAGACAGACTCAAAAAACTCTAGGTATTCTCTGTCACATATCATCTACTAAGAGGCAATCTCTGCTTGACTTGCCACATCTGACCCAGCTCTGTTAGAAATGCTACATCTAAAGAAATCCCAATCCCTCTGCACCACACTGACCAGAGACCTCAACCTCATTACCACAGTCAACAGAACATGCTAGAGGGACAGGTTCATAACCCAGAGACTGCCCATGCTCTGGAACAGACTTCCCATACATGTCAAGCAGAGCATCTCACTGGCCCTCTTCAAGAGAAATCTTAATGAGTGGATGGGAAATAGAAAGTTCACCCTGGGGATCCACTCCAGTGGCTCTACTTGATAGAGGCACTGGGAACTAATGTCGGGCGGCACAATGCCAGGGCACTTCTATAGGCTAGGCTTGTAAAAGGCTGCAGGGCCATTAGCCTAGTACACACCTATGAACGTGTTCTACATCCTCTCTTTAAGAAATGAGTTATGCATCACTAACAACAATAATCGACATGCAGATGGTACAAAGTAATTCTTTGACATGCAGTTATACACTACTATATACAATCATGTCCAGGTTGCTGTGTAGTATACACTAGGTCTGGAAATGCGACCAAGTCGTGTGACATAAAATTTAGAATCAGGGTTAGCAACTTGGACTGTCTCTGCTGAATGTTCAACTTTAGGGACATAAGGAGCATCTTCAGAAACAGAGCTTTAAGTTAAGACACGTTCTGCAACAGGAATAGTGTCTGGATTGCTCTGAGATGTAGAGTTTGTATCACAGCAGCAATGCTGTGTTATCAGTTCTGATACAGGAAGATGATATCTGCGGTTTCTAGCGTCTATATTACCTAGTTGAAAGATAAAAAAAGAACTCTGTTTTATCGAACACTGAAAGGCGAAACCACTAAATATGGAAGACATGGAACGGCGATTTTTTTTTCCCAGGGAAAAAATCGCTGCTCTGCAAAAAAAAATAAAAAATCCAAACACAAAATAAAGTGGGGTGCTTTGCCCCCCCCCCCCCCCCACTTAAATATACCAACTCCAAAATCGCACCACAGTGGAGCAAATGGCAAAGTCCTGAAAACGGCCCATTGATTTTTTTTTCCCTGGGAAAAAAAATCTCTGTTACTTGTCTTTGATATTTAGTTGTTTCGCCTTTCACTGTTCGATAAGAGCGTTTGCTCTTTTTATCTTTCGACTGCGTAATATAGACCCAATTTCTACTGTATTCCACACACTCAGATTTTGCAAAGTAGGACCTCTGCTTGGCATATAAACCTATTTGATCAATCCGGTTGAAACTCTTTGCCGTTTGTATCCTTCTTGTCTCTCCTTCTTTAAATAGACGAAGAAATCTGCTTGATTTATCATAGCTGGACTTCTGAAAAGAATGCTTTCTGAATGGTTGGGCTTTGATTACTCTGTTCTTAGCTTTAGGCCTCAACAAACTTAAACTGATAGGCAAGGTGTTCTGGTTTGACTAGTTAGACGTATCTGAGCAGGTGAGCCAAGTATATCATCTCGGGGTATGTTTCTGAGATTGAGTAAATTCAAAAAGAGTCAGTATTATCACACTTTGACTTGTCTAATAATTGCTTTTCACTCTACACTGCACGTACAGCTAGATCATTTGACTATGGATGTTCAGGACTACTGGTAATATGCGCAAAGTCCCATTCTTTTGCAGATTTCTGAAACACTTGACTAGTAAATTGGGTACCATTGTCAGAGATAAGCTTATGTGGACTTCCATGAACTCAGAAATAATGTTTCAACTTAGTAATAACAGTAGTGGATGTTAGGTTAATTAGCAAATCGATCTCAAACCAGTTTGAATAAGTCTACCAACACTAAGTAATGCTGATTGTTCCACTCGAATATGTCAGTGGCTACTGTTGACCAAGGTAGTTCAGGAACTTGACTTAAGTGGTTCTTTTTTGTAGGTGCGGTTTAGTACTGTTGCATACTGAACAAGATGAAAGTACTCTGTCAATATTTTTTGCTAGAGAAGGCCAAAGTACTAGTCCTCTCACCCTTCTTTTGGTTGATTCGGGTGACCACGATGCAGAATATGAATATATCTACATTGTAAGGAAGCAGGAATAACAATTTTACGACCTTTGAAAATAATGTCATCTTCCATCAGCATGTCATCTGTGTAAGGAAAGTAAGGTTGCACTTCAGGTGGCACACTAGATTGCTTTGATGGCCATCCTACCCGGATGTAGTGGTTGAGCTTTTGCAAAACAGATCAGCCGTTGTATGATCTCTTAGCTCATCAAGTCTTGTGGTAGAAAAGTTACGCACTTGAAGTCAAAATTCTCTGTATCAAGCTGTTCCATTTTATTTCTGGGTGATCTGGATAAGGTTATCACCCAGATAAGGAAGTTTGCCTTTTTTGTGGACAATTTTGAAGTTGTACTTTTGCAGTTTGAGCATCATTCTTTGTAATCTTGCTGGAGCCGAATGCATAGGCTTCTTGAGGTTGATGATCAGTTTCAATCTGGATCTCTCCACCATAAATATAATCATGAAACTATGAAAATGCAAATACAATTGCCAAAAGTTCCTTCTCAATTTGAGCATGCTGCATTTCAGTTTGGGTAAGAGTTCTAGATGCATAGGCTAGTGGTCTGCCCTCTTGAAGAATAACTGCGCCAAGACCAAATTTTGATGCATCACAGGAAAGAGTAACAGGCTTATTGACATCATAGTATCTTAAGAGTAGGTGGAGTAGCATTTTTTTGCTTAAGGTCTTCAGATGCTCTCTGGTGCTGTTCTAGCCAAGACCGTGCAACATTTTTGCGCATCAGCTCTCTCAAAGGTGCTGTCAACTCACTGAAATCTGGTATGAACTTGCCCATATAGTTGACCATACCTAGAAAACATTGTAGAGCTTGCACATTATCTAGTGCTGGCATCTCAAGAATGGCTGTTTGCTTTGCCAGGTCTGGATGTAAACCAGTGCTAGTGCATGACCTACATAATGTAACGGCTGGTAGTCTGACTTTGCACTTCAGAGGATTGAGCTTTAAGTTCATGTCACGTGCTCTGTCTAGAACTTTCTAGAGGTTTCTGTCATGTTCTGCTTTACCATTGCCTCCGACTAGTAA
Source organism: Protopterus annectens (assembly GCF_019279795.1). Classification (NCBI taxonomy): domain Eukaryota; kingdom Metazoa; phylum Chordata; order Ceratodontiformes; family Protopteridae; genus Protopterus; species Protopterus annectens. Next base: position 732,488,055 of record NC_056730.1, read on the forward strand.
ATCATCTACTGTTATGGCACAGGGTTAACCTGAAAAAATCTGTTCCATTGCATGCTGAAAGACTTCACCTGCAGAATTTATTCCAAAGGCATCCTGAGAAATCTACATCTTCCAGATGTGGTACTAAATGTAGTCAGTAGTGAAGATTTGCGATCAAGCTTCACTTGCCAAAATGGAGTCTGCATCCAAAACAGAAAAAAATAGTGGCATTTGGTATCAAGGCTGCGACTTCCTTGACTGTTCGCATAGGATTATGAGGTCTCTTTAATGCCTTGTTGAAATCCCTTGGGTCAGTGCATATTCTGATTTAATCTGAGCCTTTTTTGTGAGCTGCTACCATAGACGACACCCATTCAGATGTTCTTCGTGTTTCACTGTTGCAGTTATTACATTTGGGTAATCTGCTGGCAGGTTGCCCACAGTCAGCCTGAATAACAAAGTCTTGGGTCCTGCGTCTGTTGCTGTCTCCTCTTCCATGACGTCAGGTCGTCAGGGGTATAAAACATGCAGCCAACGCCATTTTATTCAGTCTTTCTTGCCGCGCGGTGCCCGAAGCAGAAGCAGTTCGCAAGTGCTGGTCGGCTGACTCCTGAAATTTTCGCATTAGAGTTTCAGAATCAAAGTCTTCAAACTAAAGCTAAGTACCCCATTGGGGAAACTTTTTCTTGCTCCTTACTGATGTCAGTAAAAGTTAATAATTACATTACTTGTGGGAAGCAAATACCTCATAAGGATTTTCATTTGTACTGTATTCCTTGCCTAGGCCCAGATCATAACGTGCCTTGCTGTCGGTTTTGTGGTAGATTTAACCAATGCACTATTAAGCGTCGATATATTTTTGCTTCTAAATATTTTGGATCAAGATTTAATTATCCTGAAATGTCGTCTGTTAGCAATCCGACTACCGGAGTTCACAAAAAACGCAAAGAAAAAGACAGAGACAGACTGTCGAGGTGCAAAACCGACGACGAAGCTTCTCCTAAGCCAGTTGCCAATTTGCCGGTACTCAGTGAAGCGCTTTTGCAGCCCCTGATACCCGCTACTTTTGAGTCGCAGGCCTCTACCGAGACCCATTCGGAGTCCGGTATGCTGCGAGATTCTCAGAGTATTGAACCCGTGGATGTCTCTCCCTTGGATGGGTCTGGAGTCACTGAGCAGGCACCGGCTTCTGAGGGTGTTTTCAGGCCTCAACATTTTTATATTAAACCGCCAGCCTCAAAAACATCTTCTGTGTCTAAAAAACTGACGCATGAGCTACGTGCTCAGGCCCCTATGCCTAAAAAACAGATGATCAAAATGGCTGAGGATTTAATTACCTTGATCAGGTGTTCCCAACCCCCCCCCAGCTAAGAGGCCTAGGCAAGGCACTGATTATGAATCTTCAGATCAGGTTTCCATTTCTTATGATTCCTCTTCTGATCAGGAATTTTCTGTTTCACCCTATGAGGATTCTGATGCAGAGGAATCCATCCCATCTGCATCTCCTCCTGAGGATTACTCTTTTGGAGAGACTTTGCATCCTTTAAGGGAACATTTTCACTGGAAAGTCAGGACTTCTCTGAATCAAAAAAGAGGCTTAGGGATTTCCTTCTTCTTCCTCAGAATAGGCCTTTCGCAATACCTCCTGTATTAGACATTGTTGATTATGTGTTTTCAGAATCAAGCATGGCTCCTGATTCCCTTCCTCCGGCTCCTAGTAAGCCAGACAGATATTACAGGGTTCCTGACTCCCACAAATTTCTATTCAAAAATCCTGCTGCTGATCCTGAGACTATTTCACAGGGTCCCAAAGGTTTAAAGGCCTCTACAGCCAAAAATCGTACCCCCTCTGATAGAGATTCCAGGGCGCTAGATAGATGGGGAAAGAAGGTTTATACGTCTGCTACCTTGGCAATCAGGGCTTTAAACTGCCAGTTTCATGTGCTTAAATATCAATAGCATGTTATGGGCTTCCTAAAACAGAAAATTATGTTGATTTCTGATTGTGTGGAAAATAAAGAGTTACAGGAATTACTGCATTCAGCAGAACAGGTTGGAAAGCATACTTTGCAATGTGGTTTTGATTCCTTGGAGGCCTCTTGCAGGGCCGCAGTTACTGGATCTGTGATTAGAAGGCATGCCTGGCTCAAGGAGCAAAATCTGCCTGATCGTGTTAAAGCTAAATTGTTGGATGCCCCCTTGCATCATGATATTCTGTTTGGTAATAAGGCAGAAGAGGTTTTAAAGAAAATGGAAGACAAAGCTAAATCTATGAACACTGTAAAAGATTTTTTGCCAGTGCAGCCTCCCAGGTTCAGTAGGCTCTGGCCTACTAAAAATTGATCCTTTCCTGTGTCCAACAGAGCCACTCAAGGCAAATCCAGGCGCTCAAAAGGCTCCATATACCAATCACATGGTTCTTACAGGTCAAAGCAATGGGGTGCTTCCACCTCCAAATCTGGAGGAAACGAGGCACAACCCTACAGTAAGCAGTCTCAATTACTTTCCTCTACCATCACCAAGCATTTGTCTTTTGGCAGCCCCCTTGGTGGGGGAAACTAGCACTTCATGCTCAGAATTGGCAGTTAATTACCCAGGACAAGTGGGTATTAAATATAGTATCCCAGGGGTACAGATTTCATTTCCATACTTTGCCAATTCCAAACGGATGGCCAGATCTGCCACAAAATCAGTGGACAGAGGCTCAGAAACAAGTCATGTCCCTCATGGATATGGGGGCTTTTCAACCAGTACCAGAAAAGGAAAAAGGACAAGGTTTTTATTCAAGACTTTTCCTGGTACCCAGAAAAGGCAATTCCTGGCGTCCAATACTGGACTTATCAATTTTGAATACGTTCCTGGACATTCCAAAATTCAAAATGCTGACTTTACTAGAGCTACTGCCTATGCTGGGCAGGAACGCTTGGTTAGTGACTCTAGACTTAAAAGAGGCATACCTGCATATCCCAATAAGGGAATCATGCAGAAGATACCTCCACTTCAAGGTAGGTTTTTTGCATTACCAATTGTCTGAACTGCCCTTTGGCTTATCTACTGTGCCCAGGGTCTTTACAAAGTGCCTGGCACCAGTAATTGCATTCTGCAGACAAAGAAACATACAAATTTATCCTTATCTGGATAACTGTCTCATTCAAGCAGAGGACAAGGACACTCTTCTTCAACATCTGGCATTTGTAAAAAGGCTTCTAATATGCCTAGGCTACACTGTAAACGAAAAGAAATCCCAACTGGTACCCTCTCAAATAATTACATTCCTGGGTGCAAGCTTGAATACAACTGCCCAGATGGCTTACCTTACGCCAGACACACAAAGGCAACTGACAACATACTTCAAACAAATAGCAACAAAAGCCCAGTTATCTGTAAGACAAATTCTGCAGGCTTTGGGGTTCATGGCATCCTGCATTCTACTAATTCCATATGGGAGACTGCATATGAGGAAACTTCAATGGCACCTAAAATGTTTATGGAGTCAATATTGTCACAGTCTGGAAACAATGAATGTTAAGTTGTCAATCTCGCCTTCATTCTTGCTTGATGGGTTCGGAGCCGATCCTCGGCTCCGACTCGGCACTTGCTTTAGCTCGAGAACTCCTTTTACCAGCTCGAGGCAGCCCCATATCCCATGATGCAAGGCAGTAAGTACCCAGATCTCATTTGCCGCTTCGCTTGGGAGGTCTTCTCTTTACCAGCTCCTGGTAAGTAGTTCACATTTGTGATATTTCAAGCCCCTTTTAGTTTAAAACTAATTTTTTGATAGTTTAAATTTATTTCTACCCTTTTCTGACAGAAATCCCTGTCTCTTTTAATTTTTTGTTAGTCAATTTTCCCTATCCCATCCCCCCCCCTGTTAGGGTGTGTGTGTTGGTGTTTTTATAAAATACCTCTTGGTATTTTGTTTAATTTAATTTTGACTGGTGTGTCTGTGTGTGTTGTGTTTAGGCACCATGTCTAAGGAGAGGGTTTCAGGTTTTAAGAAGTGTGACTCGTGCTGTCAGAAGATGTCTCTGACAGACGGTCACACTTCTTGCCTGTATTGTTTGGGCCCTCTTCACCTGCAGGACTCCTGTGCTATTTGTCACTCCTTCAGCCAGAGAGTCCTGCAGGAGAGACAAAGTTGATTCTCAGGGGTCTTCTTAAGCCGGAGGGCTCTCCGCTAAGTCGGCTCCACAAAATCAACTAAAACTGCCAAGGCCCAGGCTTGTGTTTCTAAGCCTGCGGCCTCGGCTCCGACCCGTATTGAGTCGAGATCGGCTTCGGCTGGAGCCCATTCTGGATCCACAAAAGTTTTGGCGCCGATGGCTATCGGTGCCGAATCTGTTTTGACCACTTCGATGTCGGCTCCGATCGGCTCCGACACCCATGTGGCGCAGGCATCGGTGTCGGCCCGATCGGCTCCGACACCGTTACTTTGGTGGCTGTATCGGCTCCGGCTGGAGCCGATACATCGAGACGTTCTGTCGGCTCCGAGAAGTCGGTGCCGACAGGATCAGTAGTATCGGCGCCGATGGCCCATTCCAGGAAGAGGTCGAGGTCTCCTTCCTTGGAGCCGATACTTTCGGCTTCGCCTCTTCTATCGGAACGGAGCCATCGGAGCCGATCCTCAAGGTCATCCAGGTTGTCAGATCATGACCTAGAGAGAGTGGTCAGTAGATTACTCAAGTCACAGGTACTGGCCCAAATGCTACACAGTCCGTCTCAGCAGACGACTGTTGGTCCACACCCCGTTACAGTTCCTCCTTCAACTCTACCCCAGAGCTTGGAGTTGGAGTCTTCGGGCATGGTTACTGCTACGGCTGGAGGACGGATACCCTCTACTGTTCCTTCAGCCCCTACTCTTATCTCCTCTTCCTTAGAGGGATTCGTGGTCGGGCTTCCATGGTCTCCTCCGAGGGGTGAGTGGCATCGGACCCTTGTCCGAGCCCGCTCTTCCCTTGGAGCCTCGGCCTTGGTGAGCTCGGCTCCGACATCTGCCTCGGAGACTTCCTTCGGTGGTTCCTGGAGTTCCTAGCTCTTGGAGCGGGTTCTCTCGGACCTACCTGGGAGGGGAGCATTCGAGGTGATGAAGAGTGTACTGGCCACTGGTATCAGTCAGCAGTCTGTTCCGTAGCTCCTCCCTCTATGGTACCTGTTGACATCTCTGCCACTTCTCTTGCTACAGGACCCAGAGATCCTCCGCCTCAGGTTTCCCCATTGGGAATTTCCCCTCTTCCGAGGATTCTCCTGAGGTTTCGGGAGATCCTCCTAGGAAGAGGACTTGTAAGAGGAAGCATGTAGACTCCCAGTCTGTCACTGGATACTGACTTTGATGAATCAGAGGGATCCCCTAGATCCCCTCTGAGGATGTCTCCTTTTCAGACATCCTAGAACTTCTCAAACAGAGGGAAACTGGCCCACCAATAATCCCTCTGAGGATGAGTCAGTATACCTAGAGGCGTTTGGATCTCGGCCCTCCACCTCCTGGGTGTCTCCGCCTTCGACCCCTTATGCAGGTTATTGCACGAAGGCGTGGACAGCTCCTGACTCTGTAGAGCCAGTCCCTAGGAGGCCTTCTAAATTTATCACTGCCCCTAGTGACAAACAATTCCTAACCAAGGGTGTCCCCGCTGATGCCATGGTGGTGGCTGCGGCCACCAAAAGGAACTTGCAGATCCTTCCGTGCCGCCCATCCTCCTAATAAAGACTCTAGGACCATGGATAGGTGCAAGCGGATGTTTTCCTCAGCGACCTTTGCTATGCTCGCTGAATTATCTTTGTCACTTCACCAGACTCCAGAGAGATATCCTGAAGGAGCTGGGAGAAGTAGTTCAGGATCCTACAGCTGCAGGGGCTCAAGAAAAGATTGCTTCGCAGCTAGGAACCCTCAATTCCATTGCTAACTCCTCCATGCGGCTAATATCTTATGCTGCGGATGGAGCGAGTAGAGCATGAGCACAGGTGTGGCTCTTAGACGCCAAGCCTGGATGCGGCTATGTGATTTTGCGGATCCCTTTAAGGCGTCCTTCACAAATTCTCCCTTTGACGGGTCAGCTTTGTTTGGCCCTCAGGTGAAGGAGACCTTGACCAGGTGTGAGCAGGACGGCAAGACTCTTTCTGCTGTTGGAGTCCGTTTTTCCACCCTTCTAGGCCTTATCCCAAAGGACAGAAGGGTGGGAAGATGTGGTTCCGTAAATCCCAAGGAGTCGCCGGATTCACGTGGTCAGTTTACCCCTAGAGGCAGAGGGGTAACAACAACAGACGCTCTAGAGGCAGAGGGGTCCAAGAACCAGGGAAACAGGGAGCCTCTCTCTGATAAGCCCTTTCAGCATCCCTGAGGTGTTGCCCGGCTGTCCCTCCTTGGAGGCAGTCGGGGAAGATTATCACTGTACCCAGAAGCCTGGCATTCCCTCACTCAAGACAGATGGGTACAGTCGATCATATCCAAGGGTTACATAATTCCTTTCGAGGAAAGTCCCTTCCCTCAAGTTCCTTCCAGATGTACCACCCGGTCTAAGGGACATTGCAGAGTTAAAAATCGCAAAACTACTGCAAAAGAGCCATTCAGCCAGTTACAATAGACCATTCAGAGCCGGAATCTACTCAAGGTTCTTTTGGTCCCCAAAAGACGGAGACTGGAGACCAATATTGGATCTCAGCAGACTCAACAAGTCTGTCAGGAAGACAAGATTCGAATGGTCACTCTTCAGTCAATTCTGCCCTTCTTACAGAAGGACAACTGGATGTGCTCAATAGATCTTCAGGATGCGTACTATCACATCAAAATTCACAGACGCTCCAGGAGGTTTCTCCGCTCGGCTGGGGTCCAGTCATTTCCAGTTCAGAGCCCTGCCCTTTGGTCTCACTACAGCCCCAGAGTGTTCACCAAATGCATGGCAGTGGTCACGGCTCACCTGAGACGCCAAGGATTCCAGGTGTTTCCGTATCTCGACGACTGGCTCCTGTCAGCCACCACCAGGCATCAGCTTATACAAGCCAGGGATTACACAATAGACCTTTGTTCTCATTTGGGCATCTCAGTCAACTTCAAAAGTCATCCTTATCGCCCTGCCAGTCTATTACCTTCATAGGCGCAAACTTAAACACTGTTCGGATGTCAGCTACCCTTACAGAACAAAGAGTTTCAGACATTCAGACTCATGTCAGGATCATTCTGGCCAGCAAGAAAGTACAGGCCAGAATGGTTCTAAAGGTATTAGGTCTCATGGCTGCGGCCATTACTCTTCTTCCTGGCTCGATTCTACATGCCTCCTTCAGTGGATGCTGTTCACGCAGTGGTCATACCAGCAACTCCTATGCGTCACCAGATTCTGGTGACACAAACATGCAAAGAACAGCTTGCTTGGTGGATCACATCGCCACTGGTTCACCAAGGCAGGTGCTTTGTACCTCCGTCCCCGATAGCCACTGTCACCACGGATGCCTCCCTGATCGGGTGGGGGTCATTATCAGGGCAGGATGGTTCATGGGACGTGGCAACCGCTCGAGTACCATCTGCACATAAATGTCCTGGAGATGAGAGCAGTGCTTTTAACGCGTTGCAAGCCCTCAACGACTTTCTTCCCGTAGGGACAATTGCAGTCCACACAGACAACATGTCTGTAGTTTGGTATATCAACAAACAGGGCGGAACCAAGTCCTACCCCTTGTGTCGAAGCTCAGACTTTGGCAATGGGCGATCTCCTCTCATCGGTTTCTGGTAGCAACGCATATCCCTGGGAAAACCAACATTATAGCGGACAGATTGAGCAGAGCTATTCTCATGCCTCACGAGTGGTCTCTCAAGCAATCCATAGCGGAAGAGATTTTTCTGGAATGGGGTCGTCCATGTTGCGATCTTTTGCTACTCCCCAAAACAGCAAATGTCCAGACTTTTTCAGCCTCTTCCTCTATCAGGCCATCCCCCCAGAGACGCTCTGACCCAGGATTGGCCCCAGGGACTTCTTTATGCCTTCCCTCCATTTCCTCTGATCCCTCAGGTGATCCAGAAAGCTACCGTTTTGAGAGCCAAATTGATTCTCATTGCCCCTTACTGGCCTCGACAAGTTTGGTTCCCGTTCCTCCATCATCACCTTTTGGTGCAGCCGTGGCATCTGGACCCAGTGCCAGATCTACTGATTCACCAATCCAGTCAGCTGCACCGGTCAATCCCTTCTCTCAACCTCACAGCATGGTTGCTCCACTTCCTTCCTAAGCCAGGCTTCCTTTGATCTCTAACCCAGTTAGAGATATCATAGTAGCTTCACTAAAATCCTCTACCAGGAGGATTTACACAAGCAAATGGAAACGTTTCTCTTATTGGGCTAAGGCCCAAAATATTGATCCTTTTACTGCCCCTGTTCAGGCAGTTCTGGACTTCTTAGCAGAGATCTTTCATGCAGGCTCCTCTTCTTCCACAGTCAGAGTTCAGTTGGCTGCTATTTCTAATTTTCATGTCGGGATAGCAGATCATAATATTATGTCCCATAGGCTCTGCAGGGCCTTTTGAAAGGAATTTTCCTACTAAAGCCTCCAATCAGGAATCCTCCTCCTCAGTGGGATCTAAATTTAGTGCTGACATCCTTGATACTTGCCCTTCGAGCCAGCTGTTTCTTGTTCCCTAAAATATCTTTCTTGGAAAACGTTATTCCTAGTGGCTATTACATCTGCCAGGAGGGTGTCTGAACTTCATGCTCTTCGGTTCGACCCCCCTATTTGATTTTTCACAAAGACAGAGTATCTTTGAGAACTAATCCATCCTTTTTACCTAAGGTCGCTTCAAAAACAATCTGAATCAATCCATTGATCTCCTGTATTTTTTCCTAACTATTCAGATAGAGCTGAACAAAAGCTACATTATCTTGACGTCCACCGTCAGCTTAGATATTATTTGGACAGAACAAAAAAATTTAGAAAATCTGATCAACTTTTTGTTTCCTATGCGGATAATAAAAAAGGCCTTCCTGTTTCTAAAGTGACTTTGTCCAGATGGCTTTCTTCGGTCATCACTGAAATTTATACGATCAGGGGAAAACAGCTGTGCTCAAAACCTAAAGCACATTCAACTAGGAGTTTAGCTACTTCTACAGCCTTTCAAGCTAGACTGCCTTTGGACACTATTTGTGCAGCGCCACTTGGGCCACTCCTCACACTTTTGTTTCCCATTACAAATTGGACTTGGCCTCCAGGGACAGAGCCAGTTTTGGCTCTACAGTCCTCAAGAGTTTGTTCCATTGAGCCACCCAGGATAGAGGTGCTAGGGACGCGGTCCCATCAAGCAAGAATGAAGGCGAGATTGACAACTTAACATTAAGAAGTTATGTACCTACCATAACGTTCCATGTTAGTTGTCTTCTCTCGCCTTCTTTCTTGCGACCCTCCCTCCTTCCCCCTGGCCTGGACAGACCTTGTATAAGAAACTATTATGCTAAAGACCATTCAGACCTGGTCCTTTTTCCATCTGTAAGTTTCTTCTTCCTTTGGGAAGTATTTTATGCTTGGTGATGTTCTTCATTCCACATTGCTGCAGTCCTAACCATTGGGGTAGTCCGCTGTCCAGTCGGCCCGAATACCAAAGTATATGGCTGACGCCGGTCAAGGCGCATTAGACTGACGCCAGGACGTCAGGGTACTAATGCGCATGACCGACGCCATATCCTCAGTCTTTTTTGCCGCATGGTCCGATGCAGAAGCAGTTTTGCGAGTGCAGGTTGGCGTTCTGAAATATTTCCGAAGTCGGAGTTTCAGACCGAATCAAAGTTGGCTAAGTACCCGTTGGGAACATTTTGGTTTTTCTTGCCTCAGTATTTAACCGGATGTCAGAAAAAGTGAATAACTGTATTTCTTGTGGGAAGCAGATACCTCATAGGGATTACCATACTCTGTGTATACCTTGTTTAGGGCCTGAGCACGACGTTGTTGGTTGCCGCTCTTGTGCTAGATTTAACAAACGCACTATTAAGAGAAGGTTAGACTGTGCCAGGTTAGTGTTTGGGAAGCGTTGTAATTACAAAATGCCGCCGGATGCTCCGGCCCGCTTCGTCCAAAAAGCGCAAGGACAAAACAGCAAAGCCTAGAGTTGATGAACCGGCAGTCCCGGACGTCGGTTCTTTAGAAGGCTCAGTGGAGCCAGAGGTTTTGCCAGGAGTTTCTTTGGAGTCTCAGGCAGAGACTTTACTGTTACAGGATGTGCCCTCTCAGGAGGTAGGCCAGGCTGAGGGGGCTTCTCAGGTAACTGTTCTTCCCTCTCTTCCCAAGATAGTTAGAGCTTCTCCTACTGTTTCCAAAACTTCTTTGAGAGGTAGGCCAAGTTCAGCTTCAGTGGGGGCTTCTCCTAGCACTTCAGGTTCTATGCCTAAGAAACATATGCTTAAAATGGCAGAAGATTTAATTACTATGATTAGAGGCTCTATGCCCCCTCCTGATAAGAGGCCTAGGGTGGAACCTGAGTTTGAGAGTTTGGAACAGTATTCAGAGGCTTCGAGTCTTCTGCGGAAGACTTGCAGGAGTTTCCTCCTTATTCTGATTCTGATGTGGATGATTCCACACCTACAGCTTCTCCTCCTGAGGATTTCTCATTTTCAGAGACTCTGCATTCCATGAGGGAACACTTTAAATGGGAAGGCCAAGATTACTCTGATTCCAGGAAAAGGCTTAGGGAATTCTTATTTTTACCCCAACATAGGCCCTTAGCTATACCTCCTGTGTTGAATGTGGTGGAAGATGTTTTTGCAGAGGCTTCCCTGAACCCTGACTCTTTGCCTCCTGCCCTGTTAAACCTGATAGGTACTATAGGGTGCCCGAAGCTCATAAGTATTTGTTTAAGAGTCCTAGGGCGGACCCAGAAACTGTTTCTCAGGGGCCTAAAGGTGTTAAGGCCTCTGTGGTTAAAAATCCTGTTCCCACTGATAAAGAGGCAAGGGCTTTGGATAGGTGGGGAAAGAAAGTGTATACTTCTTCCACTCTAGCCATGAGAGCGTTGAATTGTCAGTTTCACATGCTAAAATATCAAAATTATCTCCTTTCACAATTGAAATCTAAGGTGGATGCTTTGGCGGAAGGTATAGAGTGTAAAGAGTTGCTGGATTTAGTTCATGTGTCTGAACAAGTGGGTAAGCATTCTTTGCAATGTGGTTTTGATGCTGTGCAGGCCTCCTCGAGGGTGGCTGCCACTAGTTCTGTTCTTCGCAGGCATGCCTGGTTGAGGGATCAGAATTTAGCAGAGCATGTTAAGACTAGGATTTTGGATGCTCCTTTACAGTCTGATGTGTTATTTGGTTCGCCTGTGGAAGCAGTTTTAAAGAAAATGGAGGACAAAGCTAAGTCTATGCAAACTGTTAAAGATCTTTTGCAGGTGCAGCCACCAAAGTTTAGTAGAAATTGGCCTTCTAAGGGATGGACATATCCTGCTTTTGATTCCCAGTCTAGGGGTAGGTCTAGACGTGGTAGGGGCAGAGCTCAAGGTTCTTTTAGGCCTAGAACAGGGGGTTCACCTGCTCAGACTTCTGGTGAGGGCAGGGTCAGTCCTTTCGTAAACAGACCCAATGACCTGCCTTTTCAGCTGCCAGTAGATTCTCGTCTGGTAGCTCCTTTGGGAGGAAGACTGTCTCTTTTCAAAGAAAATTGGGATTTAATCACTCAAGACAGATGGGTGTTGGATATCATTCACCACGGTTACAGGTTTTATTTCCACACATTGCCCCCTTTCAAAGGCATGCCAGATGTTCCTCCTCCACAAAGGGAAGAGGCTCACAAGCAAATTTCTCTGTTACTCCAAATAGGGGCCATTCAGCCAGTCCCTATACCAGAAAGGGGCCTAGGCTTTTATTCTCGCCTGTTCCTAGTACCAAAGAAGGGGAACACGTGGAGACCAATTTTGGATTTATCTATCCTCAACACTTATCTGGACATTCCCAAGTTCAAGATGTTGACGTTACAACAGCTTTTACCTCTGCTGGGCAAAGATCATTGGATGGTAACTTTAGATCTCAAGGAAGCTTACCTTCATGTGCCTATAAGACTGTGTTGCAGGAAGTATCTGCGTTTTCGAGCTGGAAATTCTCATTATCAGTTCTCTGCATTGCCCTTTGGCTTATCTACTGCGCCCAGAGTATTCACAAAGGTTCTGGCTCCAGTGATAGCTTACTTCAGGCTAAACGGAATTCAAATCTATCCTTACTTGGACGACTGCCTGATTCTGGCTCAAGAAAAGGAAGACCTTCTACAGCATCTGGAATATGTCATAGCAGTGCTAAGATGCCTAGGGTATTCTGTGAACGAAATAAAGTCCAGTCTAGTACCCTCTCAAGACATGTGCTTTCTGGGTGTGAGACTGAATACAGCAGCCCAGATGGCCTTTTTAACCCCGGACAAACAAAAGAATCTTTCCAGTTACTTCCATCAGCTATCTCTTCAGTCCGGGCTGACTGCAAGGACAGTCCTTCAAGCCTTAGGGTTCATGGCATCTTGTATTCTGGTGCTTCCCAATGCCAAATTGCATATGAGGAAGCTACAATGGTATCTCAAAAATGTATGGACACAGCACTGCCAGGATTTGGACACTGTCATTCAAATAATACCTTGCATTCAAAAGGAATTTTTGTGGTGGGCTCAGGAATGTCACCTAAACAAGGGACTCTCTGTGACCCGGCCAGAGGCGAGTCAGATTCTAACGACAGATGCCTCAGACATTGCTTGGGGAGCTCATCTAAATGGAAAGTGGATACAAGACAAGTGGCCTGCCAGACTACAGCATCTACATATCAACATGAAGGAGATGTTAGCAGTCCAATTTGCATTAATGGCTTTCAAGGAGTTACTTCTTCCAGGGCAGGTGTTGATTCTAACAGACAACACAACTGTCATGTGGTACATCAACAAACAAGGGGAACACATTCTTACCCATTGTGCAGGCAAGCAATGATTTTATGGGAGACTGCGCTCAGCTTGCAACTAACTCTTCAGGCAAGGTTTCTGCCGAGCACAGAACTCCTTAGCAGATGTGTTAAGCAGACAAATCATGGATCCCCACGAGTGGAAACTGGATCTTCATGTATTTCAGAGGTTGACAGTGTCCTGGGGAACTCCAGACATAGATCTGTTCGCTTCTCCACTAAACCACCAGCTGCCAAAGTTTTGCACAAAGAGGTTACATCACACAGCTTGGAAAGTGGATGCTCTTTCTTTCAGTTGGAAAAATCTTCATGTGTATGCGTTTCCACCTCTGCCTCTTCTTCCAAAGGTGCTTCTAAAGGTCAGACAAGACAAGCCAAGGATGATTTTAATAGCTCCAGATTGGCCTCGGCAGCACTGGTACCCATTACTGAGGAGTCTAGTAAAGAAGCCTCCATGGCCTTTACCCTTGATTCCACACCTGTTGTCTCAGAGACGGCCACCTGCTCAATGTCAAGCTTCGCTCTCTTCATCTAACAGCATGGCATATTCTGTTTTGAGAGACAGCCGGTCTCAACTTCCTCAACAAGTTTTAAATGTGATTATGGAAGCTAGAAGACCTAGTACAAGAAAAGTGTACGCAGAAAAATGGAAGAGATTTTTATTTTGGAGTGCAGCAAGGAATTTGGAGATTTCTGAGCCTAATTTGAGTGTGGCTCTTCAATATCTTACTGAGTTATTGGACAAAGGTTTGTCTTTCTCTTCCATAAAGATTCATGCTGCAGCAATTTCAGCTCACTATGATTGTGACCCACCATTGTTTTCGCATCCTTTGTTCAAGCAGTTTCTTAGAGGGGCAAAGAATATAAGACCCCCACGTAGAGCTCCTACTCCTGCTTGGGATCTCAATTTTGTGTTGGAAAAACTTACTCTACAACCTTTTGAGCCTGCGGCAACTGCTGATTTGAAATATTTGTCATGGAAGACTGCTTTTTTGTTGGCTATTACTTCTGCAAGAAGGGTTTCTGAGTTGCAGGCCCTTATGGCAGTAGAGCCCTTTCTGATTTTCCATAAGGATAGGGTATCATTACGTACTAATCCTTCCTTTATGCCTAAGGTGGTTTCTAGTGTGGCTTTAAACCAAACTATTCATTTGCCTACTTTCTATGCAGATCCCCAAAATAAAGGGGAAAAGATTTTGCACACTTTAGATGTACATAGGCAGTTGCGTTATTATTTAAGCAGGACTAAGGATTTCAGGCAGTCTCAGCAGTTGTTTGTTTCTTTTGCTTTGAGTTCTCAGGGCAAGCCTGTGTCTAAGCAAACTATTTCTAGGTGGATTGGGTTTTGCATTTCATTTTGTTATTCCCATCATGGCAAGGAGATTCCAGCTGGGATTAGGCCTCATTCCACTAGGGCTACTGCCACTTCAACAGCATTTCTAAGGGGGGTGGCAACTAAGGATATTTTGGAGGCAGCTACTTGGAGTTCAGTGCATACTTTCTCTAAGCATTACCACCTTCCTCTCTACTCTAAATCTAGGGCTGGTTTTGCCACAGCTATTTTGCAAGGCATGTTAACAGCTCCTGCTTCCTTATGATTTGCCAGCCTCCCTTTCCTCTGCTTTGGGATTCTACCCAATGGTTAGGACTGCAGCAATGTGGAATGAAGAACATAGTACAGTTTTGTACCTACCATAAATGTAGATGTTCGAGGATCCACATTGCTGCAGTCCAATTTACCCTCCCGCCTTCCCCTCTGTGTTTAGGGGTGGTGGTGTGAGTTGCTATATATTATTGTACATGTGTATATATATATATTGTATATAAGTTTGGTGCAGGGCTTTTTTTGGTGTTTTGGATTGGGCCTTGTTTTTTTAGGGTCTTCTGACATCTGGGGCAAGAAAAGACTGAGGATATGACGTCGGTCATGCGCATTAGTACCCTGACGTCAGTCTAATGCGCCTTGACCGACGTCAGCCATATACTTTGGTATTCGGGCCGACTGGACAGCGGACTACCCCAATGGTTAGGACTGCAGCAATGTGGATCCTCGAACATCTACATTTATGGTAGGTACAAAACTGTACTTTATTGCCCTTTGTCAACAAACGAGATCTGGGTACTTACTGCCTTGCATCATGGGATATGGGGCTGCCTCGAGCTGGTAAAAGGAGTTCTCGAGCTAAAGCAAGTGCCGAGTCGGAGCCGAGGATCGGCTCCGAACCCATCAAGCAAGAAAGAAGGCGAGAGAAGACAACTAACATGGAACGTTATGGTAGGTACATAACTTCTTATTCCTCTCATTCCCTGCCTACAACAGGAGTTTCTTTGGTGGGCAGAGACATGTCACCAAAACAAGGAACTGTCATTCACTCTACCCCCTGCCCACCCATACCCTAACTACAGACGCATCAGACTATGCTTGGGGGGCCCACCTGGTGGGAAGATGCATTCAGGGCAAATGGAGCCCAAAACAAATGCATCTGCATATCAACCAGAAAGAGATGCTAGCTGTTCAGAATGCTCTGACAGCCTTCAAGGACTTACTTCATCCAGGACACTACTGATAAAGACGGACAACACCATGGTTATGTGGTACATAAACAAGCAGGGGGGGTACACATTCCTACCCCCTTTGCTTACTAACCATGGCATTGTGGAACACAGCTTTGACTTACCAAATACATCTTGAAGCTCAATGCCCGGAAAACAAAATACTTTGGCAGACGACCTAAGCAGAAATCTTATGGACCCGCACGAATGGAGACTGGGTCCACAAATCTTCAACATGTTAACACAGAAATGGGGGTGCCCAGACATAGACCTATTTGCCTCTCCCCAAAATTATCAGTTGGACAAATTCTGCACAAGAACTCATCACATGAAAGCATGGAAAGTGGATGCCCTATCCTTCAGTTGGAAACACCTATCAGTCTATGCCTTTCCCCCTCTGCCTCTTCTCTCCAAGGTCTTACTAAAAGTCAGACAGGAAAAACCAAAAATGAGCCTAGTTGCTCCGGACTGGCCTCACCAGCACTGGTACCCACTTCTAAGGAATATGTCTCAACTTCCTCCTTGGTACTTGCCTCAAATACCTCATCTATTGTCTCAGCAGAAAAATCAAATTCTGCGCACTCAGCTCCAAACTCTGAATCTTGCAACATGGCTGATCATTTAATTATTCAAACATCTCCTCTCAGTAAATCTGTGATGGATGTCATTTTGGAGGCCAGAAGGCCTAGTACTAGAAAATCTTATGCTGATAAATGGAAGAGATTCTGTGCTTGGAACCAAGCACAAGGAACAGACACAGCAAAGCCCAATATTCCTCAGATTTTATAATTTTGACTGAGAAGCTTGACAAGAGCCTATCTTTTTCTTTTTTATTCAATAAAAATACATGCCTCTGCCATCTCGGCTCATTACAACACAGAGCCTCCCCTTTTTTCTCATCTTCTGCTTAAACAGTATCTTAGAGGGGCCAAAAATTTAAGGTCTGCCAGAAGATCACCAACTCCTGCATGGGACCTCAATTTTGTGCTGGAAAAACTCACCCTGCCTCCTTTTGAACAAGCAGCTACTGTGGATATAACATTTCTGTCTTGGAAAACAGCTTTTCTCTTGGCAGTCACTTTAGCAAGAAGGGTTTCAGAACTACAGGCTCTCATGGCTGTGGAGCCTTTTATTACATTTTACCCAGACAGTGTGTCCCTCAGGACCAATCCTTCTTTTATGCCTAAGGTGGTATCCGGTGTTAACCAGACAATTCACCTGCCAACATTTTACCCAAATCCGCAGAACAAGGGGGAGCAGATTCTGCATTCATTGGACGTACACAGACTACTAAGATTCTACTTAAACAGAACCAAATCTCTAAGAAAGTCTGAGCAACTACTGGTAGCATTTGCTACAGGGTCAGAGGGGAAGGCTGTATCAAAGCAGACTATTTCTAAGTGGATAAGCCATTGCATTCGTTTCTGCTACTTGCACCATGGTAAACCTGTGCCCAATGGGATCAGGTCACATTCCACCAGGGCTGCCTCTACCTCAGCAGCTTTTCCCAGTGGGGTTTCAACCAAAGACATTCTAGAGGCTGCTACTTGGAGCTCTGTTCATACCTTCACAAAGCATTATCATTTGCCTCTCTTCTCCAAATCCAGGGCAGGCTTTGCCACTGCAGTTCTGCAGGGCCTTATAGCCCCTCCTAATGCTGTTTAGTACCATCCTCCCATCCATAGCTTTGGGATTCTACCCAAATGTAATGACTGCAGCAGTGAAACACTAAGAACATAGTACAGTTGTGTACACTTACCATAAATGTAGATGTTCGAGTGTATTCACTGTTGCAGTCCGGGTTACCCACCCGCCATCCCCTTTTTCTATACCTTTTCTTTCCTTCGCTATATACGAAAGCCTTTGTGGTGTATTTGCTTTTAGATGAAGGTAAAGTTTATGTTGCTAAAAGTGCATTTACATATATTTCTGTTTATTTATTTATATATATGTATATATGTATATATATATATATATATATATATATATATATATATTTTTTTTTTTTTTTTTTTTATCCCCATTTGGGGGGCACCTGACATCTGGGGCAAGAAAAACTGAATAAAATGGCATCGGCTGCATGTTTTATACCCCTGGCGACGTGACGTCATGGAAGAGGAGACAGTAACCGACACAGGACCCAAGACTTTGTTATTCAGGCCGGCTGAGGGCAACCTGCCAGCAGATTACCCAAATGTAATGACTGCAACAGTGAATAACATCTATATTTATGGTAAGTGTACACAACTGTACTTTGGTTCTGTAATTGGACAAATTACACCTTGTTGCACCATTTTATCCAAATGAGCTTTGACTTGGCTCTGCATAGCTATTGGAACTCTTCTTGCCGGTCTGACAACTGGACTGACCTCTGGGTCTGACTTCATAGAATACACTACTGGAAGCTTGCCTAGGTTGTCATCGAAAATATCAGCATATTCCAAGAAAATAGTATCAGTGAAACTGGAACTGGGATATGTGCTTATATGATGAACTACTTTGGTAAAGGAAAGCAGATTCATTCTTAAACTGTCCGAGACCCAATAATAACTGCACAGATCTTCGGACTACACAGAATAACAACTTGTAACTCTTCCCACCAAATAGCATGAAAGCACTACTGAGTCTTCGGTTTGAATTTCTTCACCTCCGTATACAAGTCTTGCACAACTAGCCACATTAACTTGTTCACCAGCTCTCACTTTAGCAAATGTTTCTGCTGACATAGCATTGCACTTTGAACCAATGTCTATGTTGAAATAGGTGGGTTTAACATGGATCAGGACAGTACAAAACACTACACCTTTAGCCAATAAATCTACTGCATTGACCCTTTCACCAATTGCTGGCAGACCATCTACATAGAAAGTAGAATTGCAGCTCTCTACATGATCAACTTGCTTTTTTAAGCGACTCTTCTTCGTAATTGAGTGAGGTTTACTTGACTTGCAAAGCTTTTGAAAATGGTTCCATTTTTTACACTTGTGACGTTGCTGGCCAAATGCTAAACACGTTTCCCTTTTAGACTCATGGTTGACACCACAATTGCGACAGTTAACAATAAAGTTTGACTTGGGTTTTGCTGACTCACCCTTGTACTGCACTGAGCTTGACCGTTTTACTGAACTGTATTCTGTATTATGTTTTAGAACTTGCTGGAAAAGTAAGGGATTTCCTTGCCACACCCATAGGGGCTGCAACTGCCATATGCTTAGGCCTGCTTCAGCTTGCCACAGGGTTGCCAGATTTCCAACCAGCCAGGTAGGGACAAAAAAAAAAAAAGGTCTTTCACGGCAAGTGAAGGCCAAAAAAAAAAGGTCTTTAATGCGGAACAGAGTTCCACATTAAAGAACAGTAGCTCTGCACTAAGCACGGAGCTTCTCGTGTTTAATGCATTGCAGTTCCGCATTCAACACAAGTAGCTCCGTGTTTAGCGATTTTTGATTGGCCCGTATACCGGCATACGGGCCAATCAAAAATCACTAAACACGGAGATTCTCGTGTTTAATGCAGAACATTGCAGTTCCGCATTCAACAGAAGTAGCTCCGTGTTTAGCGATTTTTGATTAGCCCGTATACCGGCATACGGGCCAATTAAAAATAGTTAAAAACGGAGTTACTTCTGTTTAATGCGGAACACAAGAAGCTCTGTGTTTAGCGATTTTTGATTGGCCCGTATGCCAGGTATATGGGCCAATCAAAAAAAACAAAACAAAGCGGAGGCTGGCCGGGATTTAAACCGGCAGGGCGGGACTCGGGATCAGGCTGCTGATCTTGGGACAGTCCCGCCCAAATAGGGACGTCTGGCAACCCTGGCTTGCTGCATGCTGTCTACATTTGCTCTGGAGCCTACTGAAACCGTGCTGTTGTCACTTGCAAGCATACCTGTGTACCTTTCTGTAACTTCATGAATTTGACAAATCTCAGTAGCTTTGTTTAGTGCTAAGTCTTGGTCACAAAGCAGCATTTTATTCACAGCATGACAATACCACACACAAGCCTGTCCTTTATTAATTCATCTTTTAAATCATCAAACGTGCAAGTTCTAGGTTTGTTTCTCAAGTCAGTAATGTAAGGTGCAAAAGTTTCTCCTGGCTTTTGATCTCTTGTATAAAACAAATGCCTCTCTAATGCAACATTGGTCTGGTGATTGCACATCTCTCTGAATTTGCACTTCATGAACTTGGAGTCTTCCCTTGATTCAGCCTGAACAACAATATGATGGTTTTCACCTCCCCCTTCATACACTGCTGGTGCATACACAAATGAACGCTGTCTTTCTATGGCTTCTGACCCAGTTAGGTTTAGCAAAATGAATGCCCCGGTGAGTGCATCGTTATCAGAATAAGCTGCTTGTATAAAAATATCATACTCTTGCTCAAATATTCTCCAATTCTCTGCAATATTCTGATCAAATACAAGTGATGATGATTTTTGAAATCTGTGTGCCATGCCAGTAAATTACAGTAAAGCACAGTGTACTCCAAATTCACTTGTAACTGCATGAACTTACACACATACATACATATATGCCAGAAATAGCACAATAAGCCTCTGAGTAACTGAACTCTCTGAGCATAAGAACACTTTTGAAATTACTGTACTGTAAACTCGTTTATCATTATTGTAAGAAACATTTTAAATAACTGCAATGTGTGAATAAACTGGGCAGTAGAAGAAGCTCAGAGTAAGAAATATTTCGAAGTACAGTTGATATAAAAAGTGTACACACCCCTGTGAAAATGCCAGGTTTTTGTGATCTAAAAAAAATGAGACCACAATAAATAATTTCAAAAATTTTCCCACCTTGAATGTGGCCACTGTAACCGCACTTTGCGAATAAACAGTACACAGCACACTGAAACACTTCCAAAATGGCTGTGCGTTGCTAAATAACCCTTTACAGTGAAGGAACGCTCTGTAATGGCGGCCTTTTGCAAACAGACACACCCAACACAAGAAACTTACTGAAATGACTGTAGTTTTGACTGCACTTCACAAAACAGTTGCCCTTTGCACACAATAAAATCTTTGGAATAAATGCACAGTATTCACACACTGTAAGCACTTTTGCACACTTTGCATTGCTTCAAATAACTCTAGTTAGGTTCTGTATAGCTTCATTCAATACGAAATAGTAGTTTATACCAAAATACAGTAATTTGCCAAAAAACATGCAGCCGCCTTGTTTTATTTATGCTTAATATGCCCTTTCTTATATTTGCTTTGCCCTTTTAATCTCTTTTCTTGTGCTCATTTTACTCTAAACAAGATTGTTTTGCAATTTCGAGGGGACTTTGACCCTCTTATGTGCTTTTCTGATAATCGTTTTATCAGATATTTTAATTTTGAACATTTTGTTTAATTAATAAACATTTGTATGACTTTCCTTTGCTTATTAAAAGTTTCTGTACTATTCATTTGCTTAGTAATGCATTCTGTGCCCTTGTAATGATCCATTTTATTTTTTTTAATAAAATAATCGTTCATGCAAGTTTTCATTACCTTTGGCAAGTTTCTGGCCCTTTTTTGCTTTCTCTTCTCTTATTTTACCTTCATTGTTGGCTCTGCATCTCATAGTTCTGAAAAACATTCTCTGGCATTCCAGTTCTGACACCATGTCGTTTGTCCAGTCAAGATGAAACAGATGAATGTGCATGGGTTTTGTTCAGGCACCTTTATTGTATGCAAATACATCAGGGTAGAGGCTCAATAACTTTAACTTAGATAAACTTATAAACAAACTGGCTCTCTCTCTCATACATGCTCACACTCTGGCTGCACTCTCAAAATGGCACAGAAGCTAGCACGTGCTTGCTATTTATATGCACATGCAGACCTTAGAAATACCTCTTAAAGGTACAGCACATGTATATGTTGTACAGAGATGATCAACAGAAATGTAATAAACCTCCAGACATTGGACCCAACCCAGTTTGGTTTTGTCAAGGGCAGATTATGCCTACTCAACCTGGTGGACTTCTTTGAGAAGGTCACCAAAGCAATGGATGAGGGTGAAATCTTTCACACTGCCTACCTTGATCTGGCCAAGGCATTTGACACATTACCCCACTCGGGCATTGTTGACAAACTCAAAAGGTTGGGTGCAAACCCAAA
Source organism: Protopterus annectens (assembly GCF_019279795.1). Lineage (NCBI taxonomy): Eukaryota > Metazoa > Chordata > Ceratodontiformes > Protopteridae > Protopterus > Protopterus annectens. Next base: position 732,509,594 of record NC_056730.1, read on the forward strand.
TGTCACCCAGTGGATAGCCAACTGGCTCACAGACAGGGCCAAGGAAGTTAAAATTGGGGAGTCCACCTCTACAAAGAGGCCAGTCACAAGTGGAGTCCCTCGTGGATCAGTCCTTGGACTGCTCCTTTTTGGCATTTACTTCTCAGAAGTCAGGGCCAATGTCTGTGGACTCTGGCTGATTAAATTTGCATATGATTGCCAGTTAAGAGCTGTCATTGAATTTCACACTGACACAAATATTTTCCAGGAGGGCCTGACAAAGACAAACAAATGGTGTCAGAGTCAGGGACTAAAACTAAATGCCAAGAAATGCATAATAGTATCCTTTGGGAAGTCATCTATTCCTGATAACTGTCATATTGACAGCACACCCCTTAGAGTTGGCCCAGTAGTCACTGACTTGGGGACACACACAGATAGTAATCTAGCCTTTGATCATCATGTGTCTACAATGGTGAGAAAATCATTCTCTGTTGTGCGACTTATAAGCAAAGGTATGGCATCTAAGTCCAAGGAACTCACTGTTCCACTGTATTCAGCATTCATCAGACCTACTGCATATCCAACAGTTGGAACGTTCACAGAGGTTCCTCACTAAAAGAATACAGAGTATAAGTAAAATTTCCTGTGCAGACCGCCTCAAGGCCCTATCCCTGTATTCATTCTCCTACAGGCTTTTGAAGGGAGATCTATGCCTGGCATACAGGGCATTGTCAGACCCCAATCTGATGGACCTCCTGCATATCCACAAAACAAACAGCACCAGAATTACCCGTTCTAAAGACTTGAACATTGCCTGTGACATAAAGAAGACCTGCTGGAGAGATAGGTATGTGTTCCAGAGACTACCCCGTCTATGGAACAGGATCCCCATCCATGTGAAGCAGAGTTCCGTCCTATCTCACTTCAAGTGCAACTTGGGCAATTGGATGGGAAAGTGGAAATTCATCCCTGGTTTGGCACCTGTGTCTCTAATGGCCTGTAAATGGTTCAGCTCCCAGGCTCATGCTTACACTTGTAAAGGGTATCAGAAGTCAGAGATTTGGGATGAATGGCTAGGCTTAAAAAGGCCCTTGTGGTCGTTAGCCTAGTAAACACCTGTGAACCTATGGAGCTGTTCATATCTCCTTCCATTTTTACCTTGTTAACTGTCTGTCAAGGAAATTGTTCCATCTGCCCTTATTTTCTCAGCCTGCCCTTGAATGTCATCTACTTAAAATTTTATACCCCTTACCCAATCCTTTTATTGGATGAACTATTTGTCCTAGCTTTCACTTGCAACTCTATCAGCTCTGCCCTTCCCTCCATTCTTTCATGTTGCATTACCTTCTTTTTGCACTGATGTACAGGCCTTTGAATATAAACTCTCCCAAAGGCAAAGTCTACCTTTGCTGTTTCCCATTTTTTATCTCTCCATTTTCCAACAAGTATTCACATTGTCTCATTCTGTTTTGAGTGCTCACCACCTTCTTGCTGCTTTACATTTTTGTTCTTTCCTTCCTTAAATCTCACCCATTATTAGCATTATCTCCTTCATTCAGACTTGGAGAGCTAGCTTCTTTACTACTTTCATGGCTGCTGTATGCATGCCATTCCACTTTCCTAATCCTGTTTATTTTTTATATCTTGCATCCATGTTCCCAAGCTTTTGTGATCTTCCTCCTCCCCCTCTTGCTGTCTTATCCTTTCATTCCATTTTGGACAACAGAGTATGGGTTTTGCATAAGGTACGCTAGCATTATCTTTGCAGCCTCATAGTAGTAACTTTATAGGTGTGGGAGCCCCAGTCTCCCCACCCAGTGGTTACTGAAATAATCAGTTTCTCACACATTATCTTTTCTCATATAAATTTCTTCAGTTGTTTATCTCTTCCCAGGTCCTCCTTTCAGATTCCATAAAACATATGTGCCTTGTATACAATATTAATGACATCAGGAACATCTTCATTAGCTGAGCTGTACTGTCCATGTTTATAATAGTCAATTTCTTCTTTCATAACCTGTGTATTATTTTATTCATTGTTTCCTTCCACATTCACTTCTCTGGCTGTTGCACACTGGATTCTAGCCAAATCCCCAGGTACAACATGATCTGATGGGGTTTATATTGTAACATCGAAGTAGTAAAACGTTGATTGTTATAATATCGAACCCAAAATAGCAAAGCTGCAGAACATCGAATTCTTTCCTAGGGAAAGAATTCTTTGGGCTGTTTCTGCCGCTTCTCTATTTTCTCCACTGTGGTGCAGAGGTTATGGACCGGGTTAAAGTGAGTGTGGGAATGGGATAGTTAGGGACCTTTGGATTAGGGAGCGGGTAAGGTGAGTGTGCGATAGTTATGGACCTTAGGGTTAGGGTTTGGGTTAAGGTAAGTGGATAGATAGTAGTGTATGTATGGTTTAGTGTAGGGTTAGAAGTAAGATTTTAAGTGTGTATGTGTGGATTACTTTTTTTGGTGTGCTTCTGTTGTGTGTGTTTCTCGGAACAGCAAATTTTTTCCCTGGGAAAAAAATTTGCTGTTCTGAGTTTTCGATTATATCACATTTCGACGTTCCACGTTCGAGCTTATGGTGTTTGATATTTTGGGATTTCGATTATGTGATATACACCCGATCTGATGTACCCACAGAAACTGGTAATCCTGTACTAATCTATATTTTTGGATTTAGTTATGCACTCTGGCTTATTTTCATGTATTTATACCCTATTTTTCTGTTTTGGGCCAACAAGCCAAATAGCCTTAGTGTATCTCTTTCTGGTTGTACTATACATTTGCATATATGTAAAGTATAATGTTATTTGCAAAAAAAGAGTGGTCTTCTGTTCATGCCCTACTGTTCCTGATTTTCTTATCCTTTGTTTTAAGAAATCAGTATGTATTGCAAACAAGAGAGGAGACAGCAGACACCCTTGCCTTTGTACCTCTATTTAACTCATCACAGCTGAGTGCACCTCCAGGTATTTCTGCAGTTACCTCCTATTAATGCCTGTGTGCGTCAAATATTGCTTGTTCATATTTGCATTAATAATTCCAAGACCGTGCTACATACGAGGTATCAGAAGATTTCTTAAAGTATACTTGATGGCAAACACAATTGTTGTGCTGTTTGACCTCTGTCGAACACATGTGAAGTGGTATTAAATATTTGTATACTGTTTATTTGTATTGTAATACTTTTCACGTTTTTCAACATATTTCAACACTCAGGTAACACAAACAGAACTGCATAGCCTCATATGAAAGCTCACAGCTGTATGATGCTAATTTTACTGGCAGTATGTGTCTTGCTTGAATGGTTATTGAGATATCATAATCTGTTTATACCACATTACAAAATACATATTCACTGCCTTTATTTTGGCTTATAAAATCCAGTTTAAAGCATCAAATTTGAATGGATGCCCCCTAATATAGAGACTAATTTATCCTGAATAGTTTGCCATTTGCAGTTTCCTAGTAACACTTATGGTTCACAGAAATTAATATTTGTTTGAAATATAAGTTGATAGCTTAATTTTAAAGGCTCAAACTGCACCCACTGGGAGTTAAAAGCACTCACTCAAATAGCTGCACTGGAGAGAATGAGTTAACCTCAGTCTGACACCTTTCATGATGTTCATCGTGTGACACTGCTGCAGTCATTACACTTGGGTTATCTTGCCGTCAGGTGGATGTCCTTCATGGATGCATCTGCAGTCATAACAAATGGGTTGTCCTGTCGTCAGGCAGCCCTTCAGTCGGCCGGATTCCAAAGTCCGGGTCCGGCTTCGGCTGATGTCGCACTTCACCCGACGTCATCTCTGTTGGTCTTAGGGTATATAAGCATCAGCCGACGCCATTTTCTTCCGTCTTTCTTGCCGCGTGGCGCCCGAAGCAGAAGCTGTTCACAAGTGCCGGTCGGTCGGATCCAGAGATTACTTCTACCGAATACTACTTCGAAGACTTCTAAAGCTAAGTACCCCGTTGGGGACTCTTTCTTGCCTCAGCCGATGTCAGAAAAAGTTAATAATTGTTTAACCTGTGGGAAACAAATACCTCATAAAGATTTCCACTCTTACTGCCTGCCCTGTTTAGGCCCAGCCCACGACGTAGCAGCTTGTTCGTCCTGTGCTTCTTTCAACCGACGAACGCTTAGGCGTCGGTCAGAGTTTGCAGAACAGTTTTTCGGTTCTGACTTTGCGTACATTATGCCGTCGGACCCTCCGACTTCGCATTCTGCCAAGAAACGCAAAGAAAAAGACCGACACTCGCTGTCCGCGGTTTCGGCCGAAACCATGGTTAAGCAAACCGCGAGTGTCTCGGTTTCGGCCGAAACCGAAAACTGATCAAACTACACCTGAAACTATCACTACAACTGAGGTCCCTGCTAACACTCTTGAATCGGCCTCAGAAATTTTACCCACTACGGTGCTTACCACTGACTTATCAGACACCATTCCCTTGGATGTCTCTACCCCAGCACGTGGTGCTGCTAGGCCTCCAGCAGCCATGTCCATTAAGGCCTTTGCCAGGGCTAAAGCAGCCAAGACTACTAAAACAGTGCCTGTTAAACCCCCTTCCACCAGGCCCTCTGCCAGTTCTCAAATGCTTACCTTGGCAGAAGATTTAATTTCATTAATTAGAGGATCTCAATCTCACCCAGACAGGGCCTCTCAGCCCCAGAAAAGAGACCTAGGGCAGAGCCCCCTGAGCCAGTGTCCTCTGATGATTCTGCTGATGAATCAGACATAACTGACCAGCCAGAGGCTCCTTTCTCCAACTTTGAAGATTCTGATGCTGAAGAATCCATTCCAGCTGCTTCCCTCAGAAGAATTCTCCTTTGGGGAAACCTTGCATGCCATGCGAGAACAGTTCCAATGGCAGCAACAGGATTTTTCAGACTCCAGGAAAAGACTTAGGACTTTTTTGCACCTACCACAGCACAGGCCCTTAGCTATCCCTCCTGTTCTCTCTGTGGTGGATGATGCTTTCAATGATGCCTGCTCAGCTCCAGATTCTTTACCCCCAGCCCCTGCCAAACCAGACAGATTTTACAGGGTGCCAGATACTCATCACCACCTCTACAAGGCCCCTCTTGCAGCCCCGAAACTATATCCCAGGGTCCCAAGGCAGTAGCCATGACCATAGCTAAAAACCCTGTTCCTTCTGAAAGGGAAGCAAGGTCATTAGACAGATGGGGTAAAAAAGTTTACACTTCAGCCACTCTTTCAGCTAGAGCTTTAAATTGTCAGTTTCACATGATACAATACCAAGAGTTTATGCTTGATCAGTTAACTAAAAAGCTAACCACTGATGAATCTCTTGATAAGAATTATGTATTAGAAATGGTAAATAACATACAGCAGGTTAGTAACCATTCTTTAAAATGTGGCTATGATGCACTGGAGGCTTCATTTAGATCAGCCATGACTGGCACAGTAATTAGAAGGCATGCATGGCTAAAGGAGCAAGCTTTACCGGATCATGTTAAATCTAAATTGCTTGATGCTCCTATGGATAAATCAAGTTTGTTTGGTACACCTGCCCAGCAGGTTATGAAGAAAATGGAAGAAAAGGCAAAATCAGTCCAGACAGTTAAAGAATTTTTGCAGGTTCAACCCCAAGGTTTAGCAGGAAATGGCCTGCCTAAAATTGGTCCTTTCCTGACTCCACAAGACCTCAAAGGGGCAGGAATAGACGTTCCAGAGGCAGAAACCAATCCAGAGGAGGTGCCTACAGAGGACGACAGTGGCAAGGTAACAACAGAGGCACAGAATCAACACCTGCCTCTACATCAACACAGCCACAGTGACTTAAACCTAAACCCGCCAACCAGGGAACAAATAGCAGCTCCTCTAGGCGGAAAGCTAACCTTATTTTCAAAAACTGGCACCACATAACAAAGGACAAGTGGATTTTACGAACCATAGATCAAGGTTACCGGTTCCACTTCCACACTTTACCAGTCAAAAGAGGAATGCCAAACCTACCTCCAAATCAAAAAACAGAGGCTCTACAACAGATAATGGAATTGGCAAACATGAGAGCTGTGGAAAAAGTGCCAACAGCAGAGCAAGGAAAGGGGTTCTACTCCAGACTATTCCTAGTTCCAAGAAAGGAAAAAAGTTGGAGACCAATTCTAGACCTGTCTACCCTAAATACTTACATCATTGTCCCAAAATTCAAAATGCTGACCCTACAGCAACTTCTTCCCATGCCGGGCAAGGAGTGTTGGCTGGTAACTCTAGATCTCAAGGAGGCATACCTGCACGTCCCCATTCGACCTATCTGCAGAAGATACCTCAGATTTCTTGCAGGATCAGAGCACTATCAATTCTCAGCATTGCCCTTTGGCTTATCTACTGCGCCCAGAGTATTCACAAAATGCCTGGCATCAGTAATCGCCCATTGCAGACTACAGGGAATTCAAATTTATCCATACCTGGACGACTGTCTGATACAAGGGGACAACAAAAGCAAGCTGACAACAGATTTACAAAGGGTCATTTACTTGCTTCAAGCACTGGGATACACAGTCAATTTACAAAAGTCAAGGCTGATACCATCCCAGACAAGGACTTTCCTGGGAGCGGAATTGGACACAGTAAGACAAATGGCATTCCTAACTACAGAAAAACAAAAAGAACTCCCTCTTTACTTCTTGGCACTAACAAATCTGAACAAGTTAACAGCAAGAAAGGTACTGCAGGCCTTGGGTTTCATGGCATCATGTATAATCTTGGTTCCATTTGCCAGACTATATATGAGAAAGCTTCAGTGGTACCTAAAGAATTTATGGTCCCAACACAGACACAGCCTAGAAACGGAAATCCCACTAATACCATGCTTAAAACAGGAGTTCCTATGGTGGGCTCACGCATGCCAGTCAAACCCAGGCCTGCCCTTTCGCAAAGGTCAAGCAAGCCAGACCATCACAACAGATGCTTCAGACCTGGGATGGGGGGCACATATGCTGGACAAATGCGTGCAAGGATTGTGGACACAGGACCAACTTCAACTGCACATCAACCTAAAAGAAATGCTGGCAGTAAAACTGGCAATCCAAAAGTTCAGACCATTTCTCAAGGAAGGCCAGTTGATGATAAGGACAGACAACACCACAGTCATGTGGTACATCAACAAACAGGGAGGCACTCATTCCTACCCCTATGCAGAATGACTTTGGAACTGTGGACCCTGGCACTCAGCTACAACATCCAGTTACAGGCAATATTTGTACCAGGAAAAGAAAACTCTCTAGCAGATATGTTAAGCAGGACTACATCGGATGTCCACGAATGGCAGCTGCACACGGACATATTAAAGATTATTTCGAAGAAATGGGGAATGCCTCAGATAGATCTATTCGCATCACCTCTCAATCACCAGCTCAAAAATTCTGCACAAGGACATTCCACCCACTAGCATGGAAAGTGGACTCGCTCTCCTTCAGCTGGAAAGGACTAACAGCATATGCATTCCCACCTCTTCCCTTGATACACAAAGTATTACTAAAAATCAAGGAGGAACGTCCAAGGATAATCCTGATAGCTCCAAACTGGCCAAGACAACATTGGTACCCACTGCTGAGGAGCATGTCTCGAACAATATGTGGCCTATACCCTGATGCCTTTGATGCTAACTCAGAACAACTACAGCACCATGCATCCAAACCTAAAAACGTTGCAACTGACTGCATGGAACATCACATAGCAGCTGCTAATCCACAGCTTTCACAAAGAGTTAAAGACATTATTCTTGAAGCACGCAGACCTTCAACAAGAAGAAACTATGCTGGGAAATGGAAAAGGTTTGTCATTTGGAGCTCAGAAAGAGGTAAAGATGTATCAAACATAGATATGCCCAACATTCTGGAGTATCTGGCGAACTACTTCATTCAGGCCTGTCCTATTCCTCCATCAAGATTCATGCATCAGCTATTTCAGCAGAATACAGCTTTGATCCACCTGTTTTTCACATCCTTTGCTCAGGCAGTTCCTCAGAGGAATCAAGAATGTAAAACCTCCAAGGAAACCACCATTACCAGCCTGGGACTTGAACTTTGTGCTAGAAAAATTGACTCTATCACCTTTTGAACCAGCAGCAACAGCAGACCTGCAACACCTGTCATGGAAAACTGCTTTCCTACTGGCAATTACTTGAGCAAGGAGGGTTTCAGAACTACAGGCCTTAATGGCAGTGCAACCCTTTCTAATCTTCCACCAAGATAGAGTGTCCATGAGGACTAATCCTACATTTATGCCTAAGGTGGTATCCAGAGTGTCCTTAAACCAGGCAATCCACCTACCTACCTTCTTTCCCAACCCACAAAACAGAGGGGAAAGAATACTGCATACCTTGGATGTACATAGACAGCTACGCTACTACTTGGACAGAACAAAAAATAGCAGAAAGACTGACCAACTTTTCGTAGCCTATGCAGCAGGAAGGGAAGGAAAAGCTATTTCCAAACAGACAATCTCCAAATGGATAGGAAATTGCATACGATTCTGTTACTCCTTCCATGGAAAGCAAATTCCACAGAACATAAGACCTCATTCTACAAGGGCAACAGCCACTACCACAGCCTTCTTACGAGGAGTGGCTACCAAAGACATTATTGAGGCGACTACTTGGACCTCCGTGCATACATTTGCCAAGCATTATAATCTACCTCTATATTCCAGATCCCGAGCAGGGTTTGCCACTGCTGTTCTGCAAGGGATCCTAAACACACCATAATCTACCTTTATCCTCCTCCCCTAGTTGGCTATGGTATTCTACCCATTTGTTATGACTGCAGATGCATCCATGAAGGACATAGTACAGTTTTGTACCTACCATAAATGTAGATGTCCGAATTGGATAGCATCTGCAGTCAGGATTACCCTCCCTCCTTCCCCTCTGTGGTACTCCTAGGGTGTTTACCCTTCTAATAGCTAGCTAGTGGGGGGACTTCTTTCATGGTGTATTTGTTTGTATTTATGCACATACATGCTTATTTTTGTGTTTACCTCTATCTTTTGGAAACATTGGCATCTATCCAAAATTTTTAGCCTTCTAGAGGGCTTCTGGCATCTGGGGCAAGAAACACTGAAGAAAATGGCGTCGGCTGATGCTTATATACCCGAAGACCAACAGAGATGACGTCGGGTGAAGTGCGACATCAGCCGAAGCCGGACCCGGACTTTGGAATCCGGCCGACTGAAGGGCTGCCTAACGACAGGACAACCCATTTGTTATGACTGCAGATGCTATCCAATTCGGACATCTACATTTATGGTAGGTACAAAACTGTACTTTCCCCAGCTGGCCTGAGTTCCAAAGTCTTGGTCCGGCGTCGGTTGCTGTCACCTCCTCCCTGACGTTGGTGCGACAGGGGTATATAAGATGCAGCCGACGCCATTTTCTTCAGTCTTTCTTGCCGCGCGGTGCCCGAAGCAAAAGCAGTTCACAAGTGCCGGTCGGCCTACTCCTGAGATTTTCATTCCGAATCCGAAGTCTTCTACAAAGCTAAGTACCCCGTTGGGGAAACTTTTTCTTGCCTCAGACCGGTCAGTGAAAGTTAATAACTGTATTTCTTGTGGGAAGCAAATACCTCATAAGGATTTCCATTCTTATTGTATCCCATGCCTAGGCCCAGACCACGACGTTACTGGTTGTCTGTTTTGTGGTAGGTTTAATAAGCGCACTACTAAATGTTGGTTTGATTTTGCCCGACATTAATTTGGCAGAAAATTTAATTATACTATGCCATCGGAACTTCCGACAACCGGTATTCATTAAAAGCGCAAAGACAAGGACAGGCATCTGAGGCCCAAACCTGATGATGAAGCCTCTTCTAGGCCAGTCACCAGTTCTCCGGTTTTCAGTGAGGTGCCTTCGCAGCCCCTGACGACTGCTTCTGCAGAACCACAAGCCGCCCCCGACCCCCATGTGGAGATGGCTGGGCCTTCGGACGCACTAGCTTTTCAGCAGATCGAAACCGATCCTGCAGAGGGATCCGGAGTACCTGAGCTACCCGCAGCTTCAGAGGGTGTCTTCAAACCTACTCAGCTAAGTATTAAACCCTCTTCTAAGTCAAAGCCTCCTTTAAAAACTAAGAAACAAGTACAGCATTCTCCAGGACAGGCCTCCATGCCTAAGAAACAAATGCTCAAAATGGCCGAAGACCTAATCACTCTGATCAGGGGTTTCCATCCCCCACCTGATAAAAGGCCTAGACAGGATGCAGATTATGATTCATCCGACCTGGGGTCCATTTCCTCAGATTCATCCTCAGACCTGGGATATTCTTTACCCTCTTATGAGGATTCTGATGCCGAGGAATCTATTCCATCAGCCTCTCCACCTGAGGACTACTCCTTTGGGGAAACCTTACATACCATGAGGGAGCATTTCCATTGGGAAGGCCAGGATTATTCAGAATCCAAGAGAAGGCTCAGAGACTTCCTATTATTACCTCAACAGAGACCCCTGGCTATTCCACCAGTGCTAGATATTGTGGATGATGTGTACACTGAATCCAGCTTAAATCCTGATTCCTTACCTCCAGCTCCACTTAAACCGGACAGATATTACAGAGACCCTGACTCACACAAATTTCTGTATAAAAGCCCTGTTGTTCATCCTGAAACTATTTCTCAGGGACCCAAAGGGGTTAAGGCCTCATCAGCAAAGAACCCAGTTCCCTCTGACAGAGATTCCAGAGCACTAGACAGATGGGGAAAGAAAGTATATACGTCTGCAACTTTAGCAATGAGAGCCTTAAATTGCCAGTTTCACATGCTAAAATATCAGCAATTTTTGATGTCTCAGTTGAAACAAAAATGCTTCCAGATACAGATCCTCCTAATTTTAAAGAAATGCAGGATTTATTGCATGCCGCTGAACAAGTGGGAAAGCATACTTTGCAATGTGGTTTTGATTCTTTAGAGGCCTCATGCAGAGCAGCAGTTACAGGCTCTGTCATTAGAAGACATGCATGGTTAAAAGAACATACGTTACCAGATCATGTTAAAGCTAAATTACTGGATGCACCTTTACAGCAGGATGTTTTATTTGGAGTTAAGGCAGAAGAGGTATTAAAGAAAATGGAGGATAAGGCAAAATCTATGCAAACAGTGAAGGATTTCTTACAGGTTCATCCTCCTCGATTTAGTAGAAACTGGCCAACAAAGAATTGGTCCTTTCCAGTTAATGACAGACCTCAAAGGGGCAGATACAGACTGCCAAGAGGTAGAGGTCAACCACAAGGTCCTTACAGGCCTCGACAATGGGGTGCATCAGGCCAGAAAGAAGGGGAAGACAGGCACCAACCATATAAAAAACAGCCCCAATGACTTCCCACTCCAGCTGCCAAAACAACTCACTCTTAGCAGCCCCTTTGGGAGGAAAATTGGCACTTTTTTATCACAATTGGCATATGATCATCCAAGACAAATGGGTTCTCAATATTATTTCAAAAGGTTACAGGTTCCACTTTCACACTCTGCCAAGATTAAAAGGAATGCCAGATCTGCCACTAAGTCAATGGGCAGAGGCCCAACAACAAATTATGGCACTCATGAACATGGGAGTTATTCAAAAGGTACCACCACAGGAACAAGGGCAAGGATTTTACTCAAGACTCTTTCTGGTTCCCAGAAAAGACAAAGCCTGGAGGCCCATTCTGGATCTTTCTTCACTAAACACTTACCTGGATGTTCCGAAATTCAAAATGTTGACATTACAGCAGCTTCTTCCCATGCTGGGCAAGCAAGCTTGGCTTGTGACTTTGGACCTCAAGGAGGCATACCTGCATGTCCCTATCAGACAAAACTGCAGAAGATACCTCAGGTTCTTAGCTGGTCCAATGCACTATCAATTCTCTGCACTGCCCTTTGGATTATCTACTGCGCCCAGGGTCTTCACAAACTGCCCGGCACCAGTAATTGCATTTTGCAGACAGAAAGGAATTCAAATTTACCCATACCTGGACGACTGCCTGATTCAAGCAGAGAGCAAGAACATTCTTCTGCAGCATCTGGCGTTTGTAAAAAAAAGTTATTAAGTTGCCTGGGATACACAGTAAACGAAAAGCAATCAAAACTAGTGCCCTCACAAGGGATAATATTCCTGGGTGCCAGCTTGAACACAACGGCCCAGATGGCTTTTCTCACACCAGACAAGCAAGGACAACTGACACAATACTTTCAATTGATGGCAACAAAGACCCAACTCCCTGCAAGAAAAATTCTGCAGGCCTTGAGCTTCATGGCATCTTGCATACTACTAATTTCATATGCCAGACTGCATATGAGGAAACTACAATGGTACCTAAAGAATGTATGGTCTCAACACTGTCAAAGTTTGGAAACAGTTATATCACTAATACCTTGCCTTCAACAGGAGTTTCAATGGTGGGCTCAAGCTTGTCACCTCAACAAGGGACAGCCTTTCACTCAACCCACAGCCAGGCAAACACTGACAACAGATGCATCGGATTATGCCTGGGGAGCACACATGGCAGGAAAATGTATTCAGGGCAAGTGGCCCGCAGAACAAAGGCATCTTCACATCAATCAAAAAGAGATGCTAGCTGTACAAAATGCCCTTATAGCTTTCCAAGGACCTGTTGCATTCAGGACAACTACTACTAAAAGACAGACAACACCACAGTTATGTGGTACATAAGCAAGGGGGCACTCACTCCTACCCCCTCTGCAGACAAGCTAGGACCTTGTGGAACACAGCTATAAACTATCAAGTTCATCTACAAGCACAATTCCTGCCAGGAGAGAAAAACACACTGGCAGACGACTTGAGCAGAAATATCATGGATCCCCATGAGTGGGAATTGAATCCTCAAATATTCAGAATGATAACAAAGAAATGGTGGAGCCCGGACATAGATCTGTTTGCCTCCCCAATGAATTGCCAGCTAAAGAAATTCTGCACAAGGAGTTACCATCCGCAAGCATGGAAAGTGGATGCCCTCTCATTCAGCTGGACAAGCCTACAAGTATATGCTTTTCCACCACTGACTCTTCTCCCAAAGGTACTCATAAAAGCCAGGAAAGAAGAGCCAAAATCTTAAAAATCTTAGCACAAGGACCACCCTGGATTTTGCCTCCGATACCACATCTGCTGTCGCAGCACAACAATCAGTTACTCCACAGCCAGCTAAAGACACTAAACATAGCTGCATGGAAGATTCCCTAGCCACACAATCAGTGCCTCTCTCCAAAGCAGTTATGGATGTCATTCTGGAGGCCAGAAGGCCTAGTACCAGGAAAGCCTACTCGGATAAATGGAAGAGATTCTGTGCCTGGAACCCAGGCTCACAGCCTTGATCCTCTTGTGCCAAACATTCCTCAGATACTACAATATTTGACTGAGATGCTGGACAAAGGCCTCTCCTTTTCATCCATCAAGATCCACACCTCTACCATCTCTGCACATTACAACACGGATCCACCAATTTTCTCTAATCCTTTGCTAAAACAGTACCTCAGAGGGGCTAAAAACATAAGACCGCCCCGTAGAGCACCTACTCCAACTTGGGACCTCAACTTTGTTTTGGAAAAATTAACTTTACCTCCTTTTGAACCAGCTAGCACGGCAGAATTAAAATACATTTCTTGGAAAATTGCTCTGCTCCTGGCAATAACTTCTGCAAGAAGAGTTTCAGAATTCACTAATGGCAGTGGAACCTTTCCTCATTTTCCACCAGGACAGGGTGTCCTTAAGAACTAACCCTACATTTATGCCTAAGGTGGTTTTAAGTGCGTCTCTAAACCAAACCATTCACTTGCCTACTTTTTATCCAAAACCACAGAATAAAGGGGAAAGACTACTGCATTCATTGGACATTCACAGGCAGTTACGCTTCTACTTGGACAAAACCAAAGCTTTCAGAAAATCTGAGCAATTATTGGTAGCATATGCTGCAGCAGAACAGGGAAAAGCTATTTCAAAACAGACTATTTCCAAATGGATAGGGCATACGTTTCTGCTATACGCACCATGGAAAACCTGTGCCTAACAGCATTAGATCTCACTCCAACAAGGCAACAGCCACTTCAACTGCCTACCTCAGAGGAGTACCTACCAAGGATATTTTGGAAGCAGCAACATGGAGTTCTTTGCATACCTTTACCAAGCATTACCGTCTGCCTCTATACTCTAAATCCAGAGCTGGCTTCGCCTGTGCAGTGCTGCAGGGCCTTATAGCCACCCCTAATGCCTTATAGAACCAACCACCCTACCTCAGCTTTGGGATTCTAACCATGTGTAATGACTGCAGCAGTGTCACACGATGAACATAGTACAGTTTTGTACCTACCATAAATGTAGATGTTCGAGTGTAGACACTGCTGCAGTCCAGGTTACCCTCCCTCCTTCCCCTCTTACTGGCTAGTACGTACCTTGTTCCTCTACCTTTTACTACCTATGGGGAGTATTTGCTGGTAGCTGAAAGTAGGTTTGCAATTCTTATGTATATTTTATTAGCAATTTGAATTGCCTACCTATTTGGGGGCACCTGACATCTGGGGCAAGAAAAACTGAAGAAAATGGCGTCGGCTGCATCTTATATACCCCTGTTGCACTGACGTCAGGGAGGAGGCGACAGCAACCGATGCCGGACCAAGACTTTGGAACTCAGGCCGGCTGGGGAACCGCCTGACTGCAGGATAACCCAAGTGTAATGACTGCAGCAGTGTCTACACTCAAAACTGTACTTTACTGTGATATACATTTCTTCCCCGTGTAGGCCATCATTAAATATATCTACTCCATTGTCATCATTGTCTTCTTCAAAGTCTTTACCATAAATCCCCATTTCACACTTTCAAAATCCTTCTTGGCTTTCCAACCATGTTAACATCAACAAATTTTAATTTTGAATGTCATGATTTTGTCAAAACTCTACAGCAGTGCGGAAAAGAAAGCCAGTAAAGGTCCATACACCTAAGACAAAGCCAAGCCAAACCAATATGGTATAAAGTTTAATACAAAATATCCACACCAAATAAGTGCTTTCGTTTCACCTACAGAAACTTCATCAGAATGGTGTATTGTCACAAACAAACTGTTAAAATAATCAAACCCTGAATGTGAGTAAAATAATCAAACCCTGAATGTGAGTGGCTGTAAGTTAATTACACAATGTTTGAAAATGTAAAGAAACATCACAGAAACTTGTATAATCTTCTTAAACATATATACACACACGTGCACAACACAGTTTGATAAAAATATTTACAAATATTTGCAAAAAATGTATGTACACAAATATTATTTATAAAAGTGTATAGAATCTTCTAAACATGACAACAAAGATGTTATAAAAAGTTTGTTTTCAGTTTCAAGGCAGGAACTATAGAAAGGTGGTCATTTAAACCAGGGTTTACACAGGCATCAAAGAACATTTGCCATATCATCTCTTGATATTTCAGCCTGGTTTTCCAATCACCACCCCTTTCTGGAATCTGAACTTGGTGTATCACCATTTAAATTTGGCTGAGGGACAAGCTAAACAATGTCTATACAGAGCATTGGTGTCTTTGCCCCTGTTTAGATCCTATAAGTGCTCATATATTCTCTATCTAAGACATCTCTCAGTCTTGCCTATATAGAATGCATAACAGATGGTACCATGTATACTATTCTTTTAGAGGCACAATTGTGGTGTCCATCAGTAAGAATAAATTTATCCAAGCTTGGTGAAAATAAGTCACTGTTATTGACCACCATCCAACACTGTGCACAACTGCCGCATCTGAAAGTACCCTTATTTTTGTGCGATGTAAAGTTATTAACTTGTGATGCATTCTCAGACAAGATGTTCATCGTGCATACAGCTGCAGTCATAACAGATGGGTTCTCCTGCCGTCAAGCGGGTCCTCGGTCGGCCGAATTCCAATGTCTAGGTCCGGCGTCGGTTGTCGTCGCTTCTTCCCTGACGTCAGTGCGACAGGGGTATAAAGGAACCAGCCGACGCCATTTTCTTCAGTCTTTCTTGCCGCGCGGTGCCCGAAGCAGAAGCAGTTCGCAAGTGCCGGTCGGCCAGCTTCTGAGATTACGAAAATTTGGAAACCGATGTCTTCTTAAAAGCTAAGTACCCTGTTGGGGAAACTTTTCTTGCCTCAGACCGATGTCAGACAAAGTTAATAATTGTATTTCTTGTGGGAAGCAAATACCGCATAAGAATTTCCATTCCCTCTGTATACCTTGTTTAGGCCCAGACCACGACGTCTCGGTATGTCGCTTTTGTGCTACATTCAACAAACGCACTATTAAGTGTCGGGCGGAGTTCGCCCAGCATTATTTTGGGAAAGCATTTAACTATACTATGTCGTCGGATACTCCGACTCCGGCTTTGTCTAAAAACGCAAAGACAAGGACTGACACACGAGGTCCGCGGCCTCTACCGACACCACGCCAAAGCCGACTACACGCGGTCCGGTTCTCAGCGAGGCGCCTATGCAGCCCCTGACTACCGACGACACTTCTTTGAAGGTGTCTCCTGTGCCCGAGGTCGCAGGCTACTCGGCGCACACCCCGACTACAGATACCAAAGCCACTCTTGGCGTTGATACTCAGAATGTGGACAGGTCCACCTCCACTCAAGGTGTCTTCAGACCTTCCTCTTCTTTCTCCATCAAGGCTTTCACAAAGTCTAAAGCAACCATGCACTCTAAGAGACCAGCTACACAGGGCCCATCTACAGGCCCCATGCCTAAGAAACAGATGCTTAAAATGGCTGAGGATTTAATTACTCTTATTAGAGGTTCTCAGCCCCCACCGGGCAAAAGGCCCAGAGTGGAGGAAGATTCCCCCTCCTCTGATCAGGGCTCCATTATTTCAGAGCACTCTGATGATCAGGAACATTCTTACTCCCCTTTTGAAGACTCTGATGTGGAGGAGTCCATCCCTTCTGTCTCCCCCCCAGAGGATTACTCATTTGGGGAAACTTTGCATACCTTAAGGGAACACTTCCACTGGGAAGGCCAAGATTATTCTGATTCCAAGAAAAGGCTCAGGGAATTTCTCTTGCTACCTCAGCACAGGCCTCTGGCTATACCTCCTGTCTTGGACATCCTAGATGATGTTTACTCGGAGGCCTACCTTAACCCGAACTCTCTACCTCCAGCTCCAGTTAAGCCTGACAGGTACTACAGGGTTCCTGACTCACACCAATTTCTATACAAAAGCCATGCTGCTGACCCAGAAACCATCTCACAGGGCCCCAAGGGAGTTAAGGCCTCCATTGCTAAAAATCCATTACCTTCCGAGAGGGACTCCAGATCCTTAGAAAGGTGGGGAAAAAAGGTATATACCTCGGCTACCTTATCCATGAGGGCCTTAAACTGCCAGTTTCATATGCTAAAATACCAACAGTTTTTGTTATCACAATTGAAAAGTAAAATGTCACAGCCTGAACAACCAGACTTGAAGGAGTTGCAGGATTTGATGCATAGTGCAGAACAAGTGGGTAAGCATACCTTACAATGTGGTTTTGATGCTCTAGAGGCCTCATGTAGAGCTGCTGTTACAGGATCAGTCATACATAGGCATGCCTGGCTCAAGGAACAAGCCTTGCCTGATCATGGCAAAGCTAAATTACTAGACGCCCCTCTTCAAAAGGATGTACTATTTGGTGCTAATGCTGAGGAGGTGTTAAGGAAAACGGAGGAAAAGGCTAAATCAATGCAAACTGTGAAAGAATTTCTACAGGTACAACCCCCACGTTTTAGTAGAAATTGGCCTTCCAAAAACTGGTCCTTTCCTGCCATGGACAGACCCCAAAGAGGCAGATACAGGCACCCGAGGGGCAGAGGACAAGCCCAAGGATCGTTTAGAGGCAGACAGTGGCAAGCTCCTACACAAAGAGGTGGTGAGGATAACTCGCAATCTTTCAGAAAGCAAACCCAATGACTTTCCCTTTGCATGGCAACCAAGTGTCAAATGGCAGTGCCCTTAGGAGGAAAGCTGGCATTATTTTCAAAAAATTGGCATATTGTCACAAAGGACAAATGGATCCTGGACATTATAAACAGAGGCTACAAATTCCATTTTCACACCCTTCCAAAAATGAGAGGCATGCCAAACCTGCCACACAATCAAAGGGCAGAGGCACAAAGGCAAATTACAGATCTCATAAACATGAAATCTATTCAAGAGGTACCTACGCACGAACAAGGTCAAGGTTTTTATTCCAGGCTATTTCTGGTGCCAAGGAAGGGAAAAGATTGGAGACCTATTTTGGACCTATCCATCCTAAACACATTTCTACTCGTCAAAATTCAAGATGCTCACTCTACAGCAACTTCTTCCCATGCTGGGCAAGGAGTCTTGGCTGGTAACATTGGACCTCAAGGAGGCATACCTGCATGTCCCAATCAGACAAAATTGCAGAAGGTACCTCAGATTTCTTGCAGGTTCAATCCATTATCAATTCTCTGCATTGCCCTTTGGCTTATCTACTGCGCCCAGAGTATTCACGAAATGCCTGGCATCAGTAATTGCCTACTGCAGACTTCAAGGGATACAAATATACCCCTATTTGGACGACTGCCTGATCCAAGCGGACAGCAAGCACATTCTTCTGAAACATCTGGCTTATGTAATAATGTTGTTGAACTCTCTGGGATACACAGTCAACAAAAGAAATCAAGGCTAATACCCTCTCGAAGATAATTTTCCTGGGTGCCAATTTGGACACAAACACCCAGATGGCCTACCTCATGCCAGAGAAGCAGGGGCAACTAATTCAATACTTCAGAACACTAGCAAATTGCACCAGACTGACTGCAAGGAAAATCCTGCAGGCTCTGGGATTCATGGCATCTTGCATCTTACTAATCCCATGTGCAAAGCTGCATATGAGGAAACTACAATGGTACCTGAAAAACATATGGTCTCAACACAGCCACAGTTTGGAAACAATAATACCACTAATTCCATGTCTGCAAAAGGAATTTCTATGGTGGGCTCAAGCATGTCAAACAAACACAGGTCTTCCATTCAGCAAGCCTCAAGCAAATCAAGTCATCACAACAGACGCCTCGGACCACGCCTGGGCGACATGACAGATCGGTGCATTCAGGGCAAATGGTCCCAAAAAGAAAAGCACCTTCACATCAATCAAAAAGAAATGCTAGCAGTAATAAATGCTATTATAGCTTTCAAGGACTTTCTACAACCAGGTCAACTATTGATAAAAATGGACAACACCACAGTTATGTGGTACATAAACAAACAGGGAGGAACACATTCTTACCCCCTATGCAGACTGGCCATGTCACTTTGGAACAGGGCCATGGACTTACAAATGGAACTACAAGCACAGTACTTGCCAGGCAAGGAAAACACGCTGGCAGACAACCTAAGCAGGAATATGACAGATCCACATGAATGGAAATTGCATCCAGAAGTTTTTACAGAAATAATCCAAGAATGGGGAAGGCCAGACATAGATCTTTTTGCCTCCCACAAAAATCATCAATTGACAAAATTCTGCTCAAGGATCTTCCATCTAAAGGCCTGGAGAGTGGACGCTCTCTCTTTCAGTTGGACAGCAATGACAGTTTATGCCTTCCCACCTCTTCCTCTGCTGCCCAAAGTTCTATTGAAAACCAGAGCAGACAGACCAAAGATGATTCTCATTGCTCTGGACTGGCCAAGGCAACACTGGTACCCACTCCTGAGGAGCCTGACGCATTCCCCACCATGGACCCTGCCTCTAATGCCTCTTCTTCTGACTCAGCACAGCTTCAAAACTCTTCACAGCCAGCTAAAAACATTCAATCTAGCCGCATGTAAGATTCCTTAGCATCACAACAGGCCCTACTCTCCAAGGAGGTGCAGGATGTCATTTTGGAGGCCAGAAGGCCATCAACTAGAAAAGCTTACTCCGCAAAATGGAAACGTTTTTGTGTCTGGAATGAGAAAAAGGGCCAGGATCATGGAAAACTGAATTTACCTCAAATACTACAATATTTGGCTGAACTGCTAAGCAGTGGACTTTCATTATCCTCCATCAAAATCCATGCCTCAGCCATTTCTGCAGAATACAACACTGATCCTCCTTTATTCTCTCACCCTCTCTTAAGACAGTTCCTCAGAGGGGCTAAGAATTTAAGACCTCCAAGGAAACAACCAATACCTGCTTGGGATCTTAATTTCATTCTGGAAAAACTGACCTTGCCTCCCTTTGAGCCAGCTGCTTATCAGATTTGCAATATTTCTCCTGGAAAACAGCTTTCCTTCTGGCTATCACCTCAGCTCGTAGAGTTTCAGAACTACAGGCTCTCATGGCTGTCCAGCCTTTTATCATCTTCCATCAGGACAGAGTTTCCTTACAAACCAACCTGTCCTTTATGCCTAAAGTGGTATCCAGGGTAGCTTTAAATCAGGCCATACATTTACCTACTTTTTATCCTAATCCTCAAAACAAAGGGGAGAGATTACTACATTCCTTGGACATCCACAGACAACTGCGTTATTATTTGGACAGAACAAAGCCTTTCAGAAAATCAGAACAGCTCTTTGTGGCCTATGCGGTAGGAGCTCAAGGAAAGCCAATTTCCAAACAGACAGTCTCAAAATGGATAGCCCACTGTATACGCTTTTGCTTTTCCTTTCATGGCAAAACTGTACCTACAGGCATTAGAACTCATTCCACCAGGGCCACAGCCACCTCTGCAGCCTTCCTCAGAGGAGTTCCTACCAAGGATATTTTGGAAGCAGCCACTTGGAGTTCTGTACATACCTTCTCCAAACACTACAACCTACCATTATACTCCAAATCTAGAGCAGGCTTTGCCACTGCAGTCTTGCAGGGCATTTTGGCTCCTCCTAGTTCCACCTAGTGCCTACCACCCCTTTCTTAGCTTTGGGATTCTACCAATCTGTTATGACTGCAGCTGTATGCACGATGAACATAGTACAGTTTTGTACCTACCATAAATGTAGATGTTCGAGTGCTAATACAGCTGCAGTCCAGGTTTCCCTCCCTCCTTCCCCTATTGGGACAGCCCTATAGGCTAACACATCCTCATACGACCTGATTGGGGTATTCATTTATGATGTATTTGCTTGCAACTACTGTATTTTGATTATATTGCACTGCATTATTACACAAATTTATGTATTGCCTTCCTTCTGGGGGCACCTGACATCTGGGGCAAGAAAAACTGAAGAAAATGGCGTCGGCTGGTTCCTTTATACCCCTGTCGCACTGACGTCAGGGAAGAAGTGACGACAACCGACGCCGGACTTAGACTTTGGAATTCGGCCGACCGAGGACCCGCCTGACGGCAGGAGAACCCATCTGTTATGACTGCAGCTGTATTAGCACTCGAATATCTACATTTATGGTAGGTACAAAACTGTACTTTCCTAAGGTTGGCACCTCTCCTATAACTAACCTTAAAGGAATATTGAAAAACTGAGAGAGTGTTGGGCACCATGGCAAACATATTCCAAAACTTAAGAATAATTTCTTTGATTCGCAAAGAATCTTGGTTATACCCTAACACACAGTATATGTCCTTGGTTCCAGAGATTCTTTTGCCTAAAGGGTAATCATCTTGTGTTACCCCTATTTCCATGGTCTCCTGATTGTCAGCTGTCATAGCAGTAATGTTGTTGTTGGCAATAGGCTTATCCCTAATCAAGGGGTAATATTTAACTCCCAAACCATCCATAATTTCCTTCTTGATGTTATTAATAAGAAGTTTGAGATAATCGAGAGCCACAAATAAGCTCTCAATAAATTCTAATTCCCTACTCAGAACTCATTCATTAGAAGTCATCTGGGCTGCCCTGACCATTTGACCCTTCACAATATTCTTTTTTTGGGGGGGAGGGGTGGTTGCTTTTGAAGTGTAAGTTTGAATTTGAAAAGTATTCTATGTATTTGAAACACATATTCACTATTTTATGTACTTTTAGAAATAAGTACATCTAGGTATGCAATAGACACAGTATCAACTGAACTGGTAAAGGACAGGAAATTGGTGGTGGAGTGTAAAAATTGCATAAAGATTATTGTTGACTCAGACGTACCATCCCACAACACAAAAATGTCGTCCAGATAATGGTAATAGGCACGAATATTTTTGAAAGAATCACTGGTAAACACAAAATGCGTCTCCCAATAAAGGAGTATCAAATTAGCGAATATTGGGGTGCATGCTGCACCTATTGGTACCCCGTCCAGTTGTTTGTAATATTCACCTTAGGGCAGGTTCCCTTTGATTCCAACTATATTTTTGACTATAGATGTTAAAGATCTTTTCTCAGTTATACCCCATCAAACAGGTTTAACCTGGTTTGAAGAAGTTTTGACTGAGTTGGATTTTTTTGAATGCCAACGACTTTAGGCTGATTTTGGAAAACATGGAACTTATTTTAGACAACAATTTTATCTATTTTCAGGGTGAATATTACAAACAACTGGACGGGGTAGCAATGTGCGCAGCATGTGCCCCAATTTTCGCTAATCTGGTACTCCTTTATTGGGAGACATATTGTGTTTTACCAGTGATTTTTTTTTCAAAAATATTCAAGCCTGTTACCGTTGCACTTTGTGATCACATGACGTATGTACGACCCTTTGCCCTGTTCATCAAATCTTGCATTAATCTACTTGTATACATTCAGGACAATTCTGTTATCATTTATTAAGTACTCTTTAGTTAGTTTTACTTCTACTCTAAATAAAAAAAAAAAAAAAAAAAAGAGTTTCAGAAATATAAACTTAAACGCAGAATGTTCTTTGTGTTTCACTGTTGCAGTCATTACATTTGGGTAATCTGTTGGCAGGTTGCCCTCAGTCGGCCTGAATTCCAAAGTCCTTGGGTCTTGCGTCGGTTGCTGTCTCCTCTTCCATGACGTCAGGTCGTCAGGGGTACAAAATAAGCAGCCGACACCATTTTCTTTAGTCTTTCTTGTCACACGGTGCCCGAAGCAGAAGCATTTCGCAAGTGCTGGTCGGCCGACTCCTGAAATGTTCGAGTTTCAGAACCGAACTCTTCACTAAAGCTAAGTACCCTGTTGGGGAAACTTTTTTCTTGCTCCATTCCGATGTCAGAAAAAGTTAATAATTGTATTACTTGTGGGAAGCAAATACCTCATAAGGATTTCCATTTATTCTGTATTCCTTGCCTAGGCCCTGATCACAACGTGCCTGGCTGTCTGTTTTGTGCTAGATTTAACCAATGCACTATTGAGCATCGGTATATTTTTGCCTCAAAATATTTTGGAAACAGATTAACTACCCAGAAATGTCGTCAGATAGCAATCCGACTACTGGAGTACACAAAAAAAACGCAAAGAAAAGGACAGAGACAGACAGTCGAAGTCCAAAACTGATGACGAAGCTTCTCCTAAGCCAGTTGCCGGTTCGCCGGTACTCTGTGAGGTGCTTTCGCAGCCCCTGATACCCGCTACCTTCGAGTCGCAGGCCCCTACCGAGACCCATGTGGAGTCCGGCACATCGCGAGATACTCAAAGTATTGGACGCATGGATGTATCTCCCTCGGATTGTTCAGGAGCCGCTGAGCAGGCACCGGCTTCTGAGGGTGTATTCAGGCCTCAACATTTTTATATCAAACCGACGACAGCTGCAAAACCAAAGACAAAAGCAACTTCTAAAGATAAAAAAACGACTCATGAGCCATGTGCACAGGCCGCTATGCCTAAAAAACAGATGATCAAAATGGCTGAAGACCTTATTACCTTGATAGGGGTTCCCAACCCCCTCATGATAAGAGGCCTAGGCAAGACACTGATTATAAATCTTCAGAGCAGGTTTCTGTTTCTTCTGATTCCTCTTCTGATCAGGAATTATCTATACCTCCCTATGAGGATTCTGATGCAGAGGAGTCTATCCCATCTGCATCACCTCCTGAGGATTACTCATTTGGAGAAACCTTGCACACTTTGAGGGAGCATTTTCAGTGGGAGAGTCAAGATTTCTCAGAATCAAAAAAGAGGCTCTGGGATTTCCTCCTTCTCCCTCAGCACAGACCTTTAGCCATACCCCCTGTTTTAGACATTGTGGATGATGTGTTTTCGGAGTCAAGCTTGACCCCTGACTCCTTACCTCCAGCTTCCAGCAAGCCTGACAGATATTACAGGGTCCTTGACTCTCACATTTTTATTTAGAAACCCTACTGCTGATCCTGAAACTATTTCACAGGGTCCAGAGGGAGTTAAGGCCTCAACAGCAAAAAATCCTACCCCCTCTGACAGAGATTCAAGGGCACTGGATAGATGGGGAAAGAAGGTTTAGACATCTGCAACCTTGGCAGTTAAGGCCTTAAAATGCCAGTTTTATATGCTCAAGTATCAACAACATGTTATTGAATTGCTGAAACAGAAAATGATGTTGATTTCTGAATGTGCAGAAAATAAAGAATTGCAGGAATTATTGCATGCAGCTGAACAAGTTGGAAAGCATACTTTGCAATGTGGTTTTGATTTCTTAGAGTCCTCCTGCAGGGCCGCAGTTACTGGATCTGTGATTAGGAGGCATGCCTGGCTAAAAGAGCAAAATTTGCCTGATCATGTTAAATCCAAATTACTGGATGCACCTTTACAGCATGATACTCTGTTTGGTATTAAGGCAGAAGAGGTTTTAAAGAAAATGGAAGACAAAGCTAAGTCTATGCAAACTGTAAAAGACTTCTTACAAGTGCAGCCACCAAGATTCAGTAGACACTGGCCTACAAAAAATTGGTCCTTTCCTGTGTCCGACAGAGCTCAAAGGGGCAAATCCAGATGCCGTAAGGGTTCCAGATACCAGGCACAAGATTCTTACAGGTCAATGCAATGGAGTGCTTCTGCCTCCAAATCTGGAGGAGATAAAGCGCAACCCTACAGAAAACAGTCCCTATGACTTCCCTCTGCCTTCACCAAGCACTTACCTTTTGGCAGCACCCTTATGGGGAAAATTAGCACTTTTTGCTCAAAATTGGCAGCTAATAACCCAGGACAAATGGGTGCTAAACATAGTATCACAGGGATACAGATTCCATTTCCATACTCTGCCAATGGCAAACGGTTGGCTGGATCTGCCAGAAAATCAATGGGCAGAGGCACATAAACAGGTTATGTCCCTCATGGATATGGGGGCCATTCAGCCAGTACCAGAACTGGAAAAAGGGCAAGGTTTTTACTCAAGACTGTTCTTGGTACCAGAAAGGACAAGGCCTGGCACTGGATTTATCAATTTTGAACACATACTTGTACATTCCAAAATTCAAAATGCTGACTTTGCAGCAGCTTCTGCTGGGCAAGAATGCTTGGCTGGTGACATTAGACCTAAAAGAGGCATACCTGCATGTCCCAGTAAGGGAATCGTGCAGAAGATATCTCCGTTTCAAGGCTGGCTTAATGCATTACCAATTCTCTGCACTGCCCTTTGGCTTATCTACTGCGCCCAGGGTCTTTACAAAGTGCCTGGCACCAGTAATTGCTTTTTGCAGACAAAGAAGTATACAAATATATCCTTACTTGGACGACTGTCTCATTCAAGCAGAGAACAAGGACATTCTTCTTCAACACCTGGCATTTGTGAAAAGGCTTCTAACATGCCTAGGGTACACAATAAACGAAAATAAATCACAACTGGTATCCTCTCAAAAGATAACATTCCTGGGTGCAAGCTTGATTACAACTGCCCAGATGGCTTACCTCACGCCAGACAAAATGATGGCAACAAAAACCCAGTTATCTGCAAGACAAACTCTGCAGGCTTTGGACTTCATGGCATCCTGCATCCTACTGATTCCACATGCAAGATTGCATATGAGGAAACTTCAGTGGTACCTTAACATTTTATGGAGTCAACATTGTCACAGTCTGGAAACAATGATTCCTCTCATTCTCTGCCTACAACAGGAGTTTCTATGGTGGGCAAAGGCATGTCACCAAAACATGGGACGGGCCTTCACTCTACCCCCTGCCAGCCAAACCTTAACAACAGATGCATCAGATTATGCATGGGGAGCCCACCTGGCGGAAAAATGCATTCAGGGCATATGGACCCCAAAACAAATGCATCTGCATATCAACCAAAAAGAGATGCTAGCTGTTCAAAATGCCCTGACAGCCTTCAATGACTTAATTCATCCAGGACAACTACTGATAAAGACGGACAACACCATGGTTATGTGGTATATAAACAAGCAGGGGGCACGCACTCATACTCCCTTTGCAGATTAGCCAGGGCACTGTGGGACACAGCTTTGACTTACCAAATACATCTTCAAGCTCAACTCCTGCCAGGAAAACAAAATACTCTGGCAGACGATTTAAGCAGAAACCTTAAGGACCCTCATGAGTGGAAACTAGATCCACAAGTATTCAGCATGATAACAAAGAAATGGGGGGAGCCCAGACATAGATCTATCTGCCTTTCCTCAAAATTAGCAATTGAAAAGATTCTGCACAAGGACTTATCATAGACAAGCATGGAAAGTGGACGCACTATCCTTCAGTTTGAAAAACCTATCAGTTTACGCCTTTCCTCCTCTACCTCTTCTTTCCAGGGTCCTACTAAAAGTCAGACTAGAGAAACCAAAGATGATACTAATTGCCCCGGATTGTCCCCGCCAATACTGGTACCCAATCCTAAGGAACTTGTCTCAATACCCAGCTTGGACCTTACCTCAAAGACCTCAGCTACTGCCCCAGCAAAACAATCAGATCCTGCACAATCAACTCCAAACACTGAACCTGGCAGCATGGCGGATCATGTAGTTATGCAAACAACACCTCTCAGTAAAGCTGTGATGGATGTCGTTTTGGAAGTCAAAAGGCCTAATACTAGAAAATCTTATGCTGATAAATGGAAGAGATTCTGTGCTTGGAATCAAGCACAAGGAACTGTTACAGCAGAAACAAATATTCCCCAGATATTACAATACTTGACTGAGATGCTTGACAAAGGCCTATCTTTCTCATCAGTTAAAATCCATGCCTCTGTCATTTTGGCTCATTACAATACAGAGCCACCAATCTTTTCTCATCCTTTACTAAAGCAGTATCTTAGAGGAGCCAAAAATTTAAGGCCTCCCAGAAGATCACCAATACCTGCATGGGACCTCAATTATGTGTTGGAAAAGCTCACCCTGCCTCCATTTGAGGATATAAAGTTCTTATCATGGAAAACGGCTCTGCTCCTAGCAATTACTTCAGCAAGAAGAGTTTCAGAGCTACAGGCCCTCATGGCTATGGAGCCTTTTATCATATTTTACCCAGACAGGGTGTCTCTGAGGACCAGTTCTTCATTTATGCCTAAGGTGGTTTCCAATGTGGCTTTTAACCAAACTATTCATCTGCCAACCTTTTATTCAAATTCGCAGAACAAGGGGAAGAGAATTCTGCATTCCTTGGACATACACAGACAGCTAAGATTCTACTTGAGCAGGACTAAAGCCCTAAGAAAAACTGAGCAATTACTAGTGACATATGCTGCAGGATCAGAAGGAAAGGCGATTTCAAAGCAGACTATTTTAAAGTGGATAAGCCACTGCATTTGTTTCTGCTACTTACACCATGGCAAACCTGTGTCCTAGGGTATTGGGTCTCATTCCGCCAGAGCGGCAGCTACATCAGCAGCCTTTCTCAGAGGAGTACCAACCAAAGACATTCTAGAGGCTGCTACTTGGAGTTCTTTTCACACCTTTACAAAGCATTATCATTTGCCTCTCTACTCTAAGTCCAGGGCAGGCTTTGCCACTGCAGTTCTGCAGGGCCTTATAGCCGCTCCTAATGCTGTTTAGCTCCAGCCTCCCATCCATAGCCTTGGGATTCTACCCAAATGCAATGACTGCAACAGTGAAACACGAAGAACATAGTACATTTGTGTACACTTACCATAAATGCAGATGTTCGAGTGTATTCACTGTTGGCAGTCTAGGTTTACCCACCCGTCATCCCCCTTTCATTCTGGAGTTTATCTTTCCTTCTCTATCTTCTACAACCTATGTGGTGTATTTGCTTGTAGATGAAGGTAAAGTTTGTATTGATGCATGTATATATAGTTTATATATATTTTTTTGGCTACCTTTTTGGGGACACCTGACATCTGGGGCAAGAAAAACTAAAGAAAATGTTGTCAGCTGCTTGTTTTATACCCCTGACAACCTGACATCATGGAAGAGGAGACAGCAACCGACGCAGGACCCAAGACTATGGAATTCAGGCCAACTGAGGGCAACCTGCCAGCAGATTACCCAAATGTAATAACTGCAACAGTGAATACACTCGAACATCTACATTTATGGTAAGTGTACACAACTGTACTGTCTTTATACCTTTTTGTGTCTCCTTTCCCTTAACTTTAAGTAAAATAAAATAAATAAATAAAACTTGTGATGTTGAAAAGTTTGTTGTGATGTTGAAAAGTTTGTTCTATCACAAAAAGAAAAAAAATAGTCACATCCCATCTGAATCTTCCTGCATTGCTAGATATGTCTGCAGCATCTCCTGCAATGACTCCTCAATTCTTCTTGTATGTTAATGCACCTGTTTTTACCTTTTCTGCATCCTTCTTTGAAATAATGAAATGATTTCATTGGGAGCCTCATTCTTAATGGATCTTTTTTTCTTTATTGCCTGGTTCTGCTCATCCCGCTGAGCTCCCTCCATTTCCGAGTGCTAAACTGTTTCACCTTGGATTTCCTGCAAGTCCTACAAAACTAGGTCACAAGCCAGGCACATCACTGCCCCTGCTGCACAATGCACACGAAATACTGCAAGATATCACAGATGTAATTGAATGCTTAACTGTTTGCATGGGCTAATTGGGGGGATATTTTTATTTCTGTGCTGCAGGGTGAATCATTATCAATGTAGTTGCTATTTTTTTTTCTTATTTTTAACTCTTTCCTATGCTCCAAAATGCTGACAGCACTTGTTCGTTTTGGAGTTATGACTGGAATTCAACTGACAATGTGCGTGATAACCTTTTCACCACTGCTGCCAGCGTATAGACCTAGTGGTCTATCTCTCAATTTTAATGTCTGGGGCTGGTATTCTTGTCTGTTCATTTATTCAGGTTATAGTAAATGCTCCACAGTCACTCCTCTCCAGTTTTTCTGGGACTGCTTTGAGGCACAGAGTCTCCTTTAACAAACCTTTACATCATTTCTTCTTGGAGACTTTCTTGTTTGGACACTTTCTTTCTGTTAATGCTCATCTTTCCATTTGCAGTAGCATGATTTTCTTGGCATGGCTCTCACCCTCCTCACCTATATTATGTTCCCTCTTATCATTCTAATTAAAATATTTTCAAAGGTACCACTCATTCTTTAAAAACAAAACAAGTGTGGATTTTCAGTCTTGTCCTCTACTGCTGACCTGGGTTTCCTAGAAATATGTTCCTGTGATTCTCTCTTCCATTGTTTCACTGTTGCTAGTTCATGAGTTTTGTATCACCTTGGGCCAGTGGAATAAAATTCTCATCCTTGCCTTGCCACTTTACTTTTTCCCGTTGCACTCATGAAAGGAAATATTCCTGTCAACCATTCTTATCTGAAATGCTTAATGTTGTCTAAATTAGAGAAATAAACTTCTGCTTTGCAACTATAGCTATTCAACTCCCCTTTATATTAGAAGTCTTCCCTACATTTTTCTTAGCTAATACATGTCTTTATTTGTGGCAACACACACTCCTGCAGCCTTAATGCATTTTACCCAGTTTATTGATGCACCAAACTGTTTTACTACTGCAAGTGTGCTTTTCTGTTTATCTGTAGTCCTCTATAATTTGTAATTTGATTTGGAGTTAAATTTACATGTACTTTATTGTGTTTTTCCTCTTCAGTATCCATACCAGAAAATAAACATAACATTGCTCTAATATGTTACTGAAATAGCATTTTGACATTTTTTTTGCTTTGTTGAGTTTTCAGTTGTATGAGCATTAGTACATTTCTTAATTAATCTTAAGGTTTTTTTGGTAGTGCAAACATCAGGTACTCCCTCACAAGTAGCATTATAGGAAATGCCTGAAAAAATTGTTAATAAATTGTTCATATAATTCATTTTTGTTTATAACCAGGCTGGGCATGAAATTGGTCCTTTTGTCTGTGTACTCTCTCTACTCAAGTTAAGAAATTTCAATAAATAAATGATGTTTAATATAATAAAATTAGCCTGCAGTAAAGTTGACATTTTTGTGTTTACATTTACAGTTGGCTAGAGCATGGCATAAATTGATCAAAGTCAGGCAGGAGGAAGGAGCAGGCGATGAAGAACTACATGAGCTCTGGAAGAAAATGACCAAGTTGCTCTCTGATAATGCTGAGGAACAGGACAATGAAATTCAAGAACTAGTAAGTTATACTGTTGCGTTCCTGATGTTCAAACTCTTATTTTTCAACATGTAACAGATTAATGACTTACAAAATTTATAGATGGAATTTATAGATGGAATCTGATTTTGGCAAGGAATCATTTTCATTAGCCTGAGACCTTTCTGTGTAGTCTGCATATTCACAACATCATGTCTTACACATGCTTCTGTTTTTCTCATCAGAATGATGCATTTATGTACATTTTTATGCTGAGATAATACTCACTTGACTGTAGTGACAGATGTCCTTCCATTTCACTGTTACAGTAGTCCTTTCAATAGGGATCCCCTGCCAGGGGGGGCAACATCCGGCTAGTATACAAAAGCCTTTAGGTTGCTAAGGATACACCATATATCACACGTATCCTGATTGTGTACAGAGTAGGGCATAAAGGTGACGTCCGGACATACCATCCTCAGAACTTTTTTGCTGTCAGTCCGACCGCCATCTTTGATAGTTGATCATGTGGTTTGCTGGTTCATCAAGTCATTTTTCAGACAAGTGCCTCATTGAGGTTTTTGTTCTCATTTTTCTTTTTGTTTTGTTGCTTGTAGGGTTCATGTCATCCAGAAAAGGTAAATGCCAGTGAGGGAGACAGATTCTCCATAAAGATCATCATGAGCAGTGTTGGTCTCTGTGCCTCCCACAACCGTACACTTTT
This sequence comes from Protopterus annectens, assembly GCF_019279795.1. Classification (NCBI taxonomy): domain Eukaryota; kingdom Metazoa; phylum Chordata; order Ceratodontiformes; family Protopteridae; genus Protopterus; species Protopterus annectens. The sequence goes on from NC_056730.1 coordinate 732,540,593, forward strand.
TAAATTTATTTTATTTGACATTTGTTGAACGGGTTAGTCTGGCTGGGCAAAATAGCTCTTTTTTAGCAGAGACTCAAGGAGAAAAGCTGAAAAACATACCGAAAACAGAGTTAAATTACAATGTGCAATATTCATTTGACAATATACAATTGATCAGACTGACTCAAAAATTTACATAAAACAGTGCAAAAATAACATAGGAATTACAAGTTTTAAGAATAAGTGGTCAAGTATATACATTTTTAATAAAGTACAGTGAGTTTTGAACATAAATATAGTAAAAAGAGAGGACAGTAGGAAAGATGAGGTTTTAGAATGGAGAAAAAAGCAGAATATTTGAAGCATAGAATATACACTGGGGACATTGGCAATTGGAGGCTATAGGAAACAAGCGCAGAATATTAGAGGCATAGAATATACACAGGGGGTTAGAGGACATGTAAAAGGCAGATGGGGCCAGACAATAGTTTAGGAGGGTAAAATACAAACAGAAGAGAGGTGGAAAAAATAGCAAGACAGAATCAGGAGAGAATAAGAGACTAAGTTGTAAGGAGTGGGAAGGAAATATATAGAGTTGGGTTGGAGAGGAAGAAAATAAAATAGAAGGAAGGAAGCAATGTTAAGTAGGATGCATACATAGACAGGACCATCATTTGTAGAGGTATTCCTTCAAGGCTATTTTAAAGGCATTGGGGTTAGTGATTGATCTGACATTCAAAGGATTATTCCAGGCATTAGCTATAGAGTCATTGTAGAGGAGTTTGCCTAGGTTCTTATTAGGCTTATAGAGTTGTGGTAGGTGCTGTTGAGAGCTACGGAGAGGATGGTTTGGTGTGTAGGACTAGATTAGAGTAGAGAGGGAAGGGCAGGGAGAAGGTTCATGAAGGATAGAGTCTGCCATGATAAGCTGGGGAAGTAGAAGTCGGTGATGGAATTCCAGCCACTGTAGGCTTTTTAGAACTATGCAGTGGTGGGTGTGATAGGGTTCGTAGGAGGCAAATCGTGCTTTTTTATTGTAGGTGAGTTCAAGTTTGGACAGAAGATTATACTGGAGATATGTAAGTATTGGGCCAGCATAGAGAAGTGTGGGTAGTAGGAAAGCTTGTGCAATGGGGAGAGTCTTGCTGCATTTGTAAGGAATTTTTTTATGTCTGTAAAGCAAGACTAGCTTTTGGTGTGTCTTTTTAATGCATTGCTGAGTATGGAGTATCTTGTTCTGTTTGTCAGGCTTTTGTTCCAAAGACCCTCTGTAGTCATCTTTCATCTTTGGCCATTTATTTGGAGAACCGACTTCTTAAACTTTTAGCAAAAGACATTATAGAAGGAACTTTCTGTTATAAGGGTCAGCCGTCTGCGAAGAAAAAGGCCAAGAAAGCTAGGTCTGAGTCTTGGGCTGTGCCGCTTCTGCTGAGCGTCTTTCTTGAGGCTAGTGAAAGCCCAGAGGATCACCCAGCCTTTTTGTTGGATTCTTCTGTCATGACCATGTCAGAGGCCAGCATGGATCTGACATTATACACGCCCCTTGAGGCTTTGCAGACGTCTGCTATGGATTTTCAGGGGGAACCGTAGCTGATTATTTCTGAAGGGTGTAGAGGTGTTCCTCAGATATGGTTAGAGAGGGGATTCTGACTACTATTGTAGTGTGCCATACAGGGATTGAACCTTCTAGGTTTCATTAGGCTGATGTCCCTTTAAAGAAGAAACAAAAAACAAGTCATGTTTCTGCTGCTCACACGGACCTTCTGAATGATTGGCAGAATTTCACTCAAGGTTTGTTTAGTGCCATTATGGCCTTGAAGCCCCCTCAAGGAGTTTCTGTTCTAGCTCCCCCTTGGTCTTATACTCCTCTTAAGAGAACCAGTGAACAGAACTCCTCTGAGAAGGAGGGGGATTCGGCCAAGGAATCTTTTGCCTATTCTTCCCAGATTCCTTCTCCATTAGACTATGGTTCTGAGGAGGAGGAGTCCACTAGTTCTGACTCTCCCTTTGAGGAGATTTCCTTTGAGGACACAGTTTCCAAAATGGTGGAATTTTTTAAATGGGATTGTGCCCAGATTTCTGAGATTCAAAAAAGGTATTATGATCTTCTGCAAATGGATTCTCCAAGATCTTCTGCTGTCCCTCCTGTTTTGGCTGCCATGTTGCATGCCTTTTCTACTGTGTCTCAGACACCTGATTCCCAGCTCCCTGCCCCCAAGAAACCTGATAGGTTTTATAAGGTACCTGATGATTGCAAATGTCTGTATAGGTGCCCATCAGCTGACCCTTCTTTGATGTCTGTGGCATCTTACAAGCCGCCTAAGTTACTGCCTTTTGCAAAGTTGCTTCCTTCTAATAAGGACAGCAGAGCTATGGAAAGGCTCAGTAGGAAGGTATATACCTCAGCTACAGATGTTCATCGTGCATACAGCTGCAGTAATTACAGATGGGTTTTCAGCCGTCAGGCGGTCCCTCGGTCGGCCGAATTCCAAAGTCTTGGTCCGGCGTCGGGTGTCGTCGCTTACTCTTCTGACATCAGTAGGGCCAGAGTATATAAGACACAGCCGACGCCATGTTCTTCGGTCTTTTTTGCCGCGCGGTGCCCGAAGCAGAAGCAGTTCGCAAGTGCCGGTCGGCCAGCTCCTGAATTACGAAAAATTGGAACCGAAGTCTTCTTTAAAGCTAAGTACCCCGTTGGGGAAACTTTTCTTGCCTCAGACCGATGTCAGAAAAAGTTAATAATTGTATTTCTTGTGGGAAGCAAATACCGCATAAGGATTTCCATTCCCGTTGCATACCTTGTTTGGGCCCAGACCACGACATCTCGGGCTGTCGCTTTTGCGCTACCTTCAATAAACGCACTATCAAGCGTCGGGCGGAGTTCGCCAAACACTACTTTGGTAAAGCTTTTGATTATAAGATGTCGTCGGACACTCCGACTACCGTTTTGTCCAAAAAACGCAAGGAAAAGGACCGACACGACGCCAAAACAGGCTACACGTGGTCCGGTTCTCAGCGAGACGCCTTTGCAGTCCCTGACTACCGACGACACTCCTTTGGCGGTGTTCTCGGTACCCGAGACCGCTGGGTCCTCGGTCCTTTCCCAGACTACAACCGAAGCCCCTGCTAATGTCGAGCCTACTAATGTGGACAGGTCCACCTCCACCCATGGTGTATTTAGGCCCTCATCTTCTTTTTCAATAAAGGCTTTTACTAAATCCAAAGCAGCCAGGCATCCCACGAGGCCTGTTGCACAGGGCCCATCTCCTGGACCCATGCCTAAGAAACAGATGCTTAAAATGGCTGAGGATTTAATTACTCTTATCAGAGGTTCTCAGCCCCCTCCTGACAAGAGACCCAGAGTGGAGGAAGAATCTCCCTCTTCTGATCAGGGATCCATTTTATCAGAACATTCTGATGCAGAGGAACACTCCCCCTTTTGAGGATTCGGATGCAGAACAGTCCATTCCTTCTGTATCTCCTCCTGAGGATTTTACTTTTGGGGAAACCTTGCACACTTTGAGGGAACACTTCCATTGGGAAGGCCAAGACTTTTCAGATTCCAAGAAAAGACTTGGGGAATTTCTTTGGTTACCTCAGCACAGACCTCTGGCTATACCCCCTGTTTTGGATGTACTGGATGATGTCTATTCGGAGGCTTGCCTTAACCCTGATTCTCTGCCTCCTGCACCAGTAAAACCTGATAGATATTACAGAGTACCCAGCTCTCACCAATTTCTCTACAAAGGCCATAATGCTGACCCTGAAACCATTTCACAAGGCCCCAAGGGATTAAAGGCCTCCACTGCCAAGAATCCACTCCCTGCAGAAAGGGAATCCAGATCTCTAGAAAGGTGGGGTAAAAAGGTATATACCTCGGCCACCCTAGCCATGAGGGCCTTAAACTGTCAGTTTCATATGATTAAATATCAACAGTACCTGTTATCACAATTAAGGAACAAAATGTCTCAACCTGAACAACCAGATTTAAAAGAGTTACAGGATATGATGCATAGTGCGGAGCAAGTGGGTAAACACACCCTACAATGTGGTTATGATGCCCTAGAGGCTTCCAGTAGAGCGGCTGCCACAGGATCAGTCATTCGCAGACATGCCTGGCTTAGGGAACAAAATTTACCTGATCATGTGAAAGCTAAACTTCTTGATGCTCCTTTACAAAAGGATGTACTATTTGGTACTAATGCTGAGGACATACTACGGAAAATGGAAGAAAAAGCCAAATCTATGCAAACTATCAAGGCTTTCTTACAGGTCCAACCACCACGTTTTAGCAGAAATTGGCCTTCAAAAAACTGGTCCTTTCCAGCCACTGACAAGCCCCAAAGAGGTAGATACAGACGCACAAGGGGCAGAGGACAATCACAAGGATCATATAGAGGCAGACAATGGCAATCTCCAGCACCAAGAGGTGGTGAAGACAGTGCACAACAATACAGGAAGCAAACCCAATGACTCCCTCATTTCCATGCCAAGCAAGTCTCCGCTGACAGCACCTTTGGGAGAGAAACTAGCATTATTTGCAAGCAGTTGGCATATTGTCACAACAGACAAATGGATACTGGACATTATAAACAGAGGCTACAAATTTCAATTTCACACTCTTCCAAAAATGAGAGGCATGCCAAACCTGCCACAAAATCAAAGGGCAGAGGCACAACTGCAAATTTCAAAGCTCCTAAACATGAGAGCTATACAAAAGGTACCTACACACCAACAAGGTCAAGGTTTTTATTCAAGACTTTTCCTGGTACCAAGAAAAGGAACCGACTGGAGACCCATTTTGGACTTATCCATCCTAAACACATTCCTACTCGTGCCAAATTTCAAGATGCTCACATTACAGCAACTTCTTCCCATGCTGGGCAAGGAGTTTTGGCTGGTAACATTGGACCTCAAGGAGGCATACCTGCATGTCCCAATCAGACAAAGCTGCAGAAGATACCTCAGATTTCTTGCAGGTTCAATCCACTGTCAATTCTCTGCATTGCCCTTTGGCTTATCTACTGCGCCCATAGTATTCACAAAGTGCCTGGCATCAGTGATTGCCTACTGCAGACTTCAAGGGATACAAATTTACCCTTATCTGGACGACTGCCTGATCGAAGCGGACAGCAAACTCATACTACTGGAACATCTGGCATATGTGACACGGTTACTGCTTTCTCTGGGATATACCATCAACAAGGAGAAATCAAGACTAACACCATCTCAGAAAATAACCTTCCTGGGTGCCAACTTGGACACAACCCAGATGGCATATCTTACGCCAGAAAAACAAGGGCAACTATCTCAGTACTTCAAAACACTAGCAAAAAGTACCAGGCTTACTGCAAGGAAAATCCTGCAGGCTCTGGGATTCATGGCATCTTGCATTCTTCTAATCCCATGTGCAAAGCTGCATATGAGGAAACTTCAATGGTACCTAAAAAATCTATGGTCTCAACACAGTCACAGTTTGGAAGCAATTATACCAATAATTCCATGTTTGCAAAAGGAATTTCTATGGTGGGCCCAAGCATGTCAAGTAAACACAGGCCTTCCATTCTGCAAGCCTCCAGCAAAACAAGTCATAACCACAGACGCCTCAGATTACGCCTGGGGGGCGCACATGAAGGACAGGTGCATTCAGGGCAGATGGTCCCAAAAGGAAAAGCACCTTCACATCAATCAAAAAGAAATGCTAGCAGTAATAAATGCAATTACAGCTTTCAAGGACTTCCTGCATCCAGGACAATTACTGATAAGAACAGACAACACCACAGTAATGTGGTACATAAACAAACAAGGAGGAACACATTCATACCCCTTGTGCAGATTAGCCATGACTCTTTGGAACTTGGCTCTGGAAAGACAATTCGAACTTCAAGCACAGTACTTGCCAGGACTGGAAAACACACTGGCAGACACTCTAAGCAGAAATATGACAGATCCACACGAATGGAAGTTACATCCTCAGGTGTTTACAGAGATAATCCAAGCATGGGGGAGGCCAGACATAGATCTTTTTGCCTCCCACAGGAACCATCAACTGAAAAAGTTTTGTTCAAGGACCTTTCATCCAAAGGCCTGGAAAGTGGACGCCCTTTCATTCAGTTGGACAGCATGGACAGTTTATGCATTCCCACCTCTGCCCCTTCTGCCCAAGGTGCTTTTGAAAGCAAGAACAGACAAACCAAGGATGATACTGATTGCTCCAGATTGGCCAAGGCAACACTGGTATCCACTCCTGAGGAGCCTAACACATACTCCTCCCTGGTCCCTGCCTCTAATGCCTCTCCTACTGACTCAGAACAGCTACAAAACTCTTCACAGTAAGCTAAAAACACTCAACCTCGCTGCATAGAAAATTCCTTGACACCACAACAGTCCCTACTCTCCAAGGAGGTGCAGGATGTCATTTTGGAGGCCAGAAGACCATCTACTAGAAAAGCTTACTCCGCAAAATGGAAGCGGTTTTGCTGTTGGAATGAGAAAAGAGGCCAGGACCCTAGAAAATTGAACTTGCCTCAGGTTTTACAGTACCTAGCTGAACTGCTGAACAGTGGACTTTCATTTTCTTCCATAAAAATACATGCCTCAGCCATTTCTGCAGAATTCAACACGGATCCTCCTTTATTCTCTCACCCACTCTTACGACAGTTCCTCAGAGGGGCTAAGAATATAAGACCTCCAAGGAAGCAACCAATACCAGCCTGGGACCTTACTTACATACTAGAAAAATTAACATTGCCTCCCTTTGAACCTGCTGCCTCAACAGATCTGCAACATTTGTCCTGGAAAACAGCTTTCCTTCTGGCCATCACTTCAGCTCGTAGGGTTTCTGAACTACAGGCCCTCATGGCGGTGCAGCCCTTCCTCATCTTCCATCAGGACAGGGTTTCCCTTCGTACCAACCCATCTTTTATGCCAAAAGTGGTATCCAGGGTAGCCTTAAATCAAGCCATACACCTACCTACCTTTTATCCTAACCCTCAAAACAAAGGGGAGAGGCTGCTTCACACTTTAGACATCCATAGGCAGCTACGTTATTATTTGGACAGAACAAAGTCCTTCAGGAAATCAGAACAACTTTTTGTGTCCTATGCGTAGGGGCTCAAGGAAACCAGTTACCAAACAGACCATTTCCAAGCGGATTGGCCACTGCATACGGTTTTGTTATTCCTATCATGGGAAATCTGTCCCTACTGGTATCAGATCTCACTCCACCAGGGCCACAGCCACCTCTACAGCCTTCCTCAGAGGCGTTCCTACTAAGGATATTTTGGAGGCAGCCACTTGGAGTTCTGTACATACCTTCACAAAACACTACCACCTACCCTTATATTCCAGAACAAGAGCAGGCTTTGCCACTGCTGTTTTGCAGGGCATTCTGGCTCAACCCAGATGTTCTTCATCTCACATTGCTGCAGTCCTAACACTTGGGTAGTCCGCTGTCCACGGTCGGCCCGAATATCAAAGTATAAGGCTGACGTCGGTCAGGGCGCATTTAACTGACGTCAGGGTACAAATGCGCATGACCGGCGTCATATCCTCAGTCTTTTTTGCCGCATGGTCCGATGCAGAAGCAGCATTGCAAGTGCCGGTTGGCGTTCTGAGATTTTTCTATTTAGAAGTTTCAGACCGAGATCAAAGTTGGCTAAGTACCCCGTTGGGGAATATTTTTGTTTTTTCTTGCCTCAGTCATTTACCGGATGTCAGAAAAAGTTAATAATTGCGTTTCTTGTGGGAAACAGATACCGCATAGAGATTATCATACTTTGTGTATTCCTTGCTTAGGGCCTGTGCACGACGTTGTTGGCTGTCGCTCTTGTGCTAGATTTAATAAACGCACTATAAAGAGAAGGTTGGATTGTGCAAGGTTAGTCTTTGGGAAGCGGTGCAATTATAAAATGCCGTTGGATGCTCCGACGCCCGCTTCCTCGAAGAAGCGCAAGGACAAGACAGTTAAGCCTAGGCTAGAAGAACCGTCTGTGCCGGACGCCGGTTCTTTAGAGGTGTCGGTGGAGCCAGTGGCTCCACCGGAGATTTCTTTGTGTTCACAGAGTGAAACTTTATTATTGCAAGATGTGGCCTCTCAGGAGGCAAGTCAGGCTGAGGGGGCTTCTCAGGTTACTGTACTCCCCTCCCTTCCTAAGGTGGTTAGGCCCTCTCCTTCTGTTACTAAGGCTTCTCCCAGGGGCAGGCCAGGTTTAGCTTCAGTTGGTGTTGCCCCTAGCTCTTCAGGTACTATGCCCAAGAAGCATATGCTTAAAATGGCAGAAGATTTGATTACTTTGATTAGGGGTTCTATGCCCCCTCCTGCTAAGAGACCTAGGGTGGAGCCTGAGCTGGGGGTTTTGAGCAAGCTTCAGATGTTTCAGAGTCTTCGGCTGAAGACTTGCAGGAGTACTCTCCTTATTCTGATTCTGATGTGGATGATTCTACTCCTTCTGCTACTCCTCCTGAGGATTTTTCTTTTTCTGAAACTCTTCATTCCATGAGGGAGCATTTTAAGTGGGAAGGTCAGGACTTCTCTGATTCCAGGAAAAGGCTTAGGGAATTTCTGTTTTACCCCAGCATAGGCCTTTGGCTATACCTCCTGTTTTGGATGTAGTGGAAGATGTTTTTACAGAGGCTTCTCTTAATCCTGATTCTTTACCTCCTGCTCCTGTTAAACCGGATAGGTATTACAGGGTGCCTGACGTTCACAAGTATCTGTTTAAAAGTCCTAGGGCAGACCCAGAAACTGTTAGCCAGGGGCCTAAGGGTGTTAAGGCTTCTGTTGTTAAGAATCCGGTTCCTACAGATAAGGAGGCTAGGGCCTTGGATAGATGGGGAAAGAAAGTTTATACTTCTTCCACTCTTGCTATAAGGGCTCTGAATTGCCAGTTTCACATGTTGAAATACCAAAACTATCTCCTTTCACAATTGAAGTCTAAGGTTGATGCTCTGGCAGTTGGTATTGATTGTAAAGAGTTGCAAGATTTAGTCCATGTTTCTGAACAGGTGGGTAAGCATTCTTTGCAATGTGGTTTTGATGCTGTACAGGCCTCGTCTAGGGTGGCTGCCACTGGGACTGTTCTTCGCAGGCACGCCTGGCTGAGGGATCAGAATTTGTCTGAACATGTTAAAACAAGGATTTTAGATGCTCCTTTACAATCTGACGTGTTGTTTGGGCCTCCTGTTGAGACAGTCTTAAAGAAAATGGAAGACAAGGCTAAGTCTATGCAGACTGTTAAAGATTTTTTGCAAGTCCAGCCTCCAAAGTTTAGTAGAAATTGGCCTACTAAGGGGTGGACGTATCCTTCTTATGATTCCCAGCCTAGGGGTAGATCTAGACGTGGTAAGGGCAGAGCTCAGGGCTCTTTCCGGCCTAGAACAGGGAGTTCTCCTGCACAGGCTTCGGGTGAGGGCAGGGGTCAGTCCTTTCGTAACAGACTCAATGACCTACCTTTTCAGCTGCCAGAGCCTGCTCGTCTGGCAGCACCTTTGGGAGGAAGGTTGGCACTCTTCAAAGAAAATTGGAGTTTAATTACCCAGGACAGATGGGTATTGGATATCATACACCACGGCTACAGGTTTTATTTCCATACCTTGCCTCCTTTCAAAGGCATGCCAGACGTTCCTCCTCAACAAAGAATAGAGGCTCACAGACAGGTTTCTCTGTTGCTCCAACTAGGGACCATACAGCCGGTCCCTCTGCCAGAAGTGGGCCTAGGATTTTATTCTCGCCGGGAACACGTGGAGACCAATTTTGGATTTATCTATCCTCAACACTTATCTGGACATTCCCAAGTTCAAAATGTTGACGTTGCAGCAGCTTTTACCTCTGCTGGGCAAAGATCATTGGATGGTAACTTTGGATCTCAAGGAGGCTTACCTTCATGTTCCTATCAGACTCAGTTGCAGAAAGTATCTGCGTTTTCGAGCTGGGACTTCTCACTATCAGTTCTCTGCATTGCCCTTTGGCTTATCTACTGCCCCCAGAGTGTTCACGAAAGTTCTGGCTCCAGTGATAGCTTTCTTCAGACTAAAAGGAATACAGATCTATCCTTATTTGGACGACTGCCTGATTCTGGCTCAAGGAAAGGAAGAGCTTCTTCGTCATTTGGAGTATGTGATAGCAGTGCTAAGATGCCTAGGGTATTCTGTGAATGAAATAAAGTCCAGTCTAGTACCCTCTCAAGACATGTGCTTTCTGGGTGTGAGACTGAATACAGCAGCCCAGATGGCCTTTTAACCCCGGACAAACAAAAGAGTCTATCCCTTTACTTCCATCAACTATCTCATCAGTCCGGGCTGACTGCAAGGACAGTCCTTCAAGCCTTAGGGTTCATGGCATCTTGTATTCTGGTGCTTCCCAATGCCAAACTGCATATGAGGAAGCTACAATGGTATCTCAAAAATGTATGGACACAGCACTGCCAGGATCTGGACACTGTCATTCCAATAATACCTTGCATTCAGAAGGAATTTTTGTGGTGGGCTCAGGAATGTCACCTAAACAAGGGACTCTCTGTGACCCGGCCAGAGGCAAGTCAGATTTTAACGACAGATGCCTCAGACAAAGCTTGGGGAGCTCATCTAAATGGAAAATGGATACAAAACAAGTGGCCTGTCAGACTACAACATCTACATATCAACATGAAGGAGATGTTAGCAGTCCAGTTTGCATTAATAGCTTTCAAGGAATTCCTTCTTCCAGGACAGGTGTTGATTCTAACAGACAACACAACTGTCATGTGGTACATCAACAAGCAAGGGGAACATTCTTATCCTCTATGTAGGCAAACAATGATTTTGTGGGAGACTGCTCTCAGTTTACAGCTCAATCTTCAGGCAAGGTTTCTGCCAGGAGCACAGAACTCCTTAGCAGATGTGTTGAGCAGGCAATTATGGATCCCCACGAGTGGAAATTGGATCCTCATGTATTTCAGAAATTGACAGTGTCATGGGGAACTCCAGACATAGATCTGTTCGCTTCTCCACTAAACCATCAGCTGCCAAAGTTTTGCACAAAAGGTTTCATCCCACAGCTTGGAAAGTGGATGCTCTTTCTTTCAATTGGAGCAATCTTCATGTGTATGCCTTTCCACCTCTGCCTCTCCTCCCAAAGGTACTTCTGAAGGCCAGACAGGACAAGCCAAGGATGATTTTAATAGCTCCAGATTGGCCTCGACAGCACTGGTACCCATTACTGAGAAGTCTAGTCGGAAGCCTCCATGGCCTTTGCCTTGATTCCACACCTGTTGTCACAGGAAGACAGCCATTTGCTCAATGTCAAACTTCACTCTCTTCACCTCACAGCCTGGCATATTCTGTTTTGAACCATAAAGGTCTCAACTTCCACAGCAAGTTTTGAATGTGATTTTGGAAGCTAGAAGGCCTAGTACAAGGAAAGTGTACGCAGATAAATGGAAGAGATTTTTATTTTGGAGTGCAGCAAAGGATTTTGATGTTTCTGAGCCTAATTTAAGTGTGGCTCTTCAATATCTTACTGAGTTACTGGACAAAGGTTTGTCCTTCTCTTCTATTAAAGTTCATGCTGCAGCAATTTCAGCTCACTATGATTGCGACCGCCATTGTTTTCTCATCCTTTGTTCAAGCAATTTCTCAGAGGGGCAAAGAATATCAGACCCCCACGAAGAGCTCCTACTCCTGCTTGGGATCTCAATTTTGTGTTGGAGAAACTCACTCTACAACCTTTTGAGCCTGCAGCTACTGCTGAGTTGAAATATTTATCATGGAAGACTGCTTTTTTATTGGCCATTACCTCTGCAAGAAGGGTTTCTGAATTGCAGGCCCTTATGGCAGTTGAGCCTTTCTTGATTTTCCATAAGGATAGGGTATCATAACGTACTAATCCTTCCTTTATGCCTAAGGTGGTTTCTAGTGTGGCTTTAAACCAGACTATTCATTTGCCTACTTTTTATGCAAATCCCCAAAATAAAGGGGAAAAGGTTTTGCACACTTTGGATGTACACAGGCAGTTGGGTTATTATTTGGACAGAACTAAAGGGTTCAGGCAGTCTCAGCAGTTGTTTGTTTCTTTTGCTTTGAGTTCTCAGGGCAAGCCTGTGTCAAAACAAACTATTTCTAAGTGGATTGGGTTTTGCATTGCTTTCTGTTATTCCCATCATGGCAAGGAGGTTCCAGCTAGGATTAGGCCTCATTCCACTAGGGCTACTGCCACTTCCACAGCTTTTTTGAGGGGAGTGGCAACCAAGGATATTTTAGAGGCAGCTACTTGGAGTTCTGTGCATACCTTCTCTAGGCATTATCACCTGCCACTTTACTCTAAGTCCAGGGCTGGTTTTGCCACTGCGGTTTTGCAGGGCATTTTGGCAGCTCCTGCTTCCTTATAGTTAGCCATCCTCCCTTATCTCTGCTTTGGGATTCTACCCAAGTGTTAGGACTGCAGCAATGTGAGATGAAGAACATAGTACAGTTTTGTACCTACCATAAATGTGGATGTTCAAGATCCACATTGCTGCAGTCAATCCCTCACTCCTTCCCCTCTGTACTTGGAGGTGGTTGTGTGGGTTGGGTTGTACATATTGTGTGTATTATATCTATTGTACATATAGTTAGTGCAAGGGTGGTTGGTTATTTGTTTGCTGTCTTTTGGTTTTGACCTTTCTTTTTAAGGTCTTCTGACATCTGGGGCAAGAAAAGACTGAGGATATGACGCCGGTCATGCGCATTTGTACCCTGACGTCCTGACGTCAGTTAAATGCGCCCTGACCGACGTCAGCCTTATACTTTGATATTCGGGCCGACCGTGGACAGCGGACTACCCAAGTGTTAGGACTGCAGCAATGTGGATCTTCGAACATCTACATTTATGGTAGGTACAAAACTGTACTTTCCTCATAGTACCTACCACCCTATGCATAGCTTTGGGACTCTACCCATCTGTGATTACTGCAGCTGTATGCACAATGAACATAGTACAGTTTTGTACCTACCATAAATGTAGATGTTTGAGTGCTAATACAGCTGCAATACAGGTTTCCCTCCCTCCTTCCCCACTTGGTAAAGGCATGGGGCCTAACAACCTCTTCATACCACCTGACTGGGTTATCCTGCTATGTTTTATTTGCTTGCTTACACTGATTTTGCATTACATTGCATTGCCTGCATATGTAGATAAGCCTTATTTATGTATTGCCTTCCTTTTGGGGGCACCTGACATCTGGGGCAAGAAAGACTGAAGAACATGGCGTCGGCTATGTCTTATATACTCTGGCCCTACTGACGTCAGAAGAGTAAGCGACGACACCCGACGCCGGACCAAGACTTTGGAATTCGGCCGACCGTGGGACCGCCTGATGGCTGAAAACCCATCTGTGATTACTGCAGCTGTATTAGCACTCGAACATCTACATTTATGGTAGGTACAAAACTGTACTTTACTTTCCGTGTTGTCAGTTATCTTATCCATATGACTAGGTATAGTTTGGCTCTTCTTTCTCCGGCCTGTCAGGTTATTGCTGACCTTCCTGATTCTGAGGGGAAGACTTCTGCGCTCTCCTTGTTAAGGACTTCTTGTCAGGGGGCTCATCATTTTGTTAAGTGCAGCTGTGATGCAGCAGATGCTTCTTCCAGGGCTGCTGCTTTTGGTTCTATGATGAGGGGATATTCCTGGCTTAGGCTTCAACCTCTGCCTAATGATATTCAGGCTAAGTTGATGGACACGCCTGTGGACAAGTTTTTTTTTTTTTTTTTTTTTTTTTTTTTTTTTTTTTTTTTGGTGCTGCTGTTGATTTGTTTAAGTCCCTACAGGAAAAGGGTAAGGCTGAAACATATTTTTTCTCCTTTGCCTAAATTCCAAACAAATTACCCTAATAAGCCAGCTTTTGTTTGTAGGCAGTCTCGTCCTCCTCCCAAAGGTAAAAAGGGTGGAAAACAGGCTCCTCCTGCTAAAGCTACCCAGACTACTTCAACGCAGAAATCTTCTTTTCCTGAAAAAATAGGTGCTGACTATCCCATACTTCTCAGCCAAATCCCTCCCTCTCTTCGTCTTTCCCTGTCTCTTCCTGTTTGAAGATTCCTAGGTTCTTTCCATCATTCAACGAGGGAAATCTCTTCCCTCTTTCATGGACATTTCTCAACCCCCACAGGAAAAATTTGCTTTTTTTCTTAGAGGTGCTTTCAGCATCTCTTGACTCAGCGAGCCATACAGGAAGATCCAGTTTCTCAAAGGGAGAAGGAGTTTATTCTAGGATGTTCTTGTTCCACAGGAAAGAGGGCACTTGAAGACCCATTCTGGAGCTCTCTTTTACCTTTCTGAAGATCTTTTCTTTTGAATGTTGTCCCTTCAGACTTTTCCTGTGATTCTGTCTTCCAGAAGAAGCTGCTGCTTTTTCAGACTTTTCTAGATGTTCTTCGTGTTTCACTGTTGCAGTCATCACATTTGGGTTATCTGCCTGCAGGTAGCCCTCAGCCGGCCTGAATACCAGAGTCTTCGGATTTCTGCTTCGGGTGTTGTCGCCTCTTCCATGACGTCAGGTCGTCAGGGGTATAAAACATGCAGCAGACGCCATTACATCAGTCTTTCTTGCCATGCAGTGCCCGAACCAGAAGCAGTTCGCAAGTGCCAGTCGGCCATCTCCTGGAATTTTCGTTTTCACGTTTCAGACCCGAAGTCTTCAAAAAAGAGAAGTACCCCATTGGGGATCCTTTTTTCTTGCTCTAACCAATATCAGAAAAAGTTAACAATTATCTTGCCTGTGGAAAGCAAATACCTCATAGAGATTTTCATTCTTACTACATCACCTGTTTAGGCCGAGACCGCGACGTCCCTCGCTGTCAGTTTTGTGCCTTGTTCAACACCTGAACTATTCGTCATCAGGCTATTTTTGTAGCCAAATACTTTCATTCTCGATCTCCGTACTCCGAAATGGCTTCGTTAAGCCGTCCGACTACCGATCTTCTGAAAAAACGTAAGGATAAAGACAGAGACAGACCGCATAGGTCCAAAACTGCCAATGACACTTCTGTTAAGCTTGTCGCCAGTCCACCGGTACTCAGTGAGGTGCTTTCGCAGCCCCTGATAACCGCTACTACAGATTCACAGGCCTCTACTGAGACCCGTTCGGAGTCTGGTATGCCACGAGATGCTTCTTCCACTATGGAACCTGCGGATGTCTCTACCTTGGATGGGTCTGGAGCTGCTGTGCAGGCAATGGCTTCTGAGGTTATATTCAGGCGTACAGACTTTCATATTAAACTGACGACATTGTTTCCATCTAGAAGTACTGAATTCTTCAGGCCAAAAATTCGCACTATGCTTAGAAAACTGACGACCAAACTGCAGACTCAGGCCCATATGCCTCAAACACAAATGCCTAGAATGGCTGAAGACCTTATTACCTTAATTAGGAGAAGCCAGCCTTCCCCCTCTAAGAGATCTAGAACTGATTTTCTTTCTGATTCTTCTGATCAGGAATCTGATATCTCTGCTCCTTCTGATTACCAGGATTTGCCCTTATCTACTTATGAGGATTCTGATGCAGAGGATTCCATTTCCTCTTCTTCCCCTCCAGAAGATTTTTCTTTTGGTGAAACCTTGCATACCCTTAGGGAGCATTTCCACTGGGAAAAACAGGAGTATTCTGAGTCCAAAAAGAGACTTAGGGAGTTCTTACTCCTTCCTCAACACAGGCCTCTAGCTATCCCTCCTGTTCTGGACAGTGTAGATTATGCTTTCTTGGAATCTAGCCTTACCCCAGACAGTTTACCTCCAGCTCCCAGAAAACCTGACAGGTACTACAGAGTACCTGACTCTCACAAGTTCCTCTTCAAGAATCCTACTGCGGATTCAGAGACCATTTCCCACGGACCAAAAGTCATTAAGCCTACCGTTGCCAAAAATCCTACCTCTTCTGATAGAGATTCTAGAGCCTTAGACAGATTGGGTAAGAAGGTATACACTTCTGCTACTTTGGTCATTAGGGCTTTAATTGCCAGTTTCATATGTTAAAGTATCAGCAGCATATTATGGGACTACTTAAACAGAAAATTATGTTGATTCCTGACTGTGCTGAACAAAGAGACTTGCAAGATTTAATGCATTCTGCAGAACAAGTTGGTAAACATACTTTGCAATGTGATTTTGATGCTTTAGAAGCATCTTGCAGGGCTGCTGTCACTGGGTCTCTACTTAGAAGGCATGCTTGGCTTAAGGAACAAAACTTGCCAGATCGTGTTAAAGCTAAATTACTGGCTGCACCCTTAAATCAAGACCACCTTTTTGGCAACAAAGCAGAAGAAGTCCTCAAAAGGATGGAGGAAAAAGCTAAATCTATGCAAACTGTTAAAGATTTCCTACAAGTACAGCCTCACAAGTTCAGTAGGCATTGGCCTTCAAAGAACTGGACCTTTCCAGTCACTTCCAGGACTTCTCAATCCAAACCCAGGAACAGCCGACCCCCAAGACTACGCACAGATCTAAGCAGTGGGGGGCTCCCACTTCCAAAGCAGGGAGTAGTAAGCCACCCCCCTATGGAAAAATGGCACAATGACTTAACCTTAACCCTTCCAAGCCCTGCTTAACTACTTGCTCCCTTAGGAGGAAAGCTCGCTCTGCATGCAAAAAACTGAGAACTCATTACCCAGGACAAATGGGTTTTGAAAATAGTTTCCCAAGGATACAGATTCCACTTCCACACACTACCAACCCCAAATGGTTGGCCAGACCTCCCCCCAAATCAATGGGTGGAGGCCCAACAGCAGGTTCTCTCTCTTCTCAGTATCAGGACTATTCAACCTGTCACAGCAGAACAAAGGGGACAAGGTTTTTATTCAAGACTTTTTCTGGTACCCAGAAAAGAAAACTCCTGGGGTTCTATCCTGGGCCTCTTTATTCTCAACACCTTTCTGGTGGTTCCAAAATTCAAAATGCTAACTCTTCAACAGCTTCTTCCTATGCTAGCCAAGGATGCCTGGCTGGCAACCCTAGACTTGAAGGAAGCTTACCTGCACATACCAATAAGAGGATCCTGCAGACAATACCTGCATTTCAAGGTGGGCTCCATGCACTTTCAGTTCTCTGCACTTCCCTTTGGCTTATCTACTGCGCCAAGGGTGTTCAGAAAGTGTCAAGCTCCAGCCATTACATTTTGCAGGCAGAGAAATATTCAGATTTACCCATACTTGGATGATTGTCTGATTCAGGCAGAAAGCCAGGACTTGCTATTATAACACCTGGCATTTGTAAAGAAACTTCTAACCTCACTGGGGTACACCATCAACGAAAAGAAATCTCATCTAGTACCCTGCCAACAGATTGTATTCCAGGGAGCAAGCTTGAACACAACTTCCCAGATGGCATTCCTCACTCCGGAGAAACAAGTTTATTTGACAACCTACTTCAAGCTATTGGCCATAAAAACCCAGCTATTTGCAAGGAAAATACTGCAAGGTCTGGGGTTCATGGCCTCTTGCATTCTGCTAATTCCATATGCAAGACTGCATATGAGGAAAATCCAGTGGTATTTAAAAAGTCTATGGTGTCAACATTCTCAGGACCTGGAAACAATGATTCCTGTCATTCCTTGTCTAACGACGCAGTTCCTTTGGTGGGCAGAGGCCTGATACCACAACAAGGGGCTACCTTTCACTTTACCCCCTGCTGCCCATACCGTAACAATAGATGCATCAGACTATGCATGGGGTGGGGGGGGCCCACATGGCAAGGCAGTGCATTCAGGGCAAATGGAACCCGAGACAGATGCACCTGCATATCAATCAAAAATAAATGTTAGCTGTACAGAATGCTCTAACAGCCTTCAAAGACCGTACTCTTCCAGGACAACTATTGATAAAAACAGACAACACCAGAGTTATGTGGTACATAAATAAGCAGGGGGGGAACCCACTCCTACCCTCTCTACAGACTAGCCATGGCTCTGTGGAACACAGCCTTGAGCTACCAAATACACCTACAAGCACAATTTCTGCCAGGCAAACTAAATTCACTGGCAAATGACTTAAGCAGAAATCTCATGGACCCACATGAATGGAAACTACAACCCAAAATATTCAACCTCTTGAGGAACAAATGGGGGACACCAGAGGTAGACCTGTTTGCCTCCCCTCAGAACTACCAATTGAACAAATTCTGTACAAGAACTCCCCACAGTCAAGCTTGGAAAGTGAATGCCCTGTCCTTTACCTGGGAAAGCCTCTCGGTTTATGCCTTTCCCCCTCTGCCTCTCCTCTCAAAGGTTTAACTAAAGATCAAACGGGACAAGCCAAGGACAATACCAATTGCATCAGACTGGCCACGCCAGCACTGGTACCCCCTCTTGTGCAGAATGACACTGCTACAACCATGGCACCTACCTCAGACCCCTTCCCTTCTGTCCCAGCAGGCGGGCCAGATTCTGCACCCTCCGCTTCAAACCTTGAACTTTGCAGCCTGGCTAATTTCTTGAGTTCTCCTCTAGCATCCCTCAGTAAGCAGGTGCTGGATGTCATTTTGGGGGCAAGGAGGTCTAGTACAGGAAAATCCTATGCTGAAAAGTGGAAAAGATACTGTTCCTGGAGCCAGGCTCAGGAGATGGGCACAACGGTGCCCAGCTTACCTCACATTCTAGAGTACTTAACAGAAGTGCTCCACAAGGGCCTATCCTTCTTATCAGTTAAGATTCATGCCTCTGCCATTTCAGCACGTTATAATACTGAGCCAACCCTCTTCTCTCACCCCTTGCTAAAACAATTCCTTAGAGGGGCCAAAAATTTAGGACCCCCCCCCCCCCCAAGGAAAGCTCCCACTCCAGCCTGGGACCTTAACTTTGTATGGGAAAAGCTCACTCTTCCCCCCTTTGAGCCAGCTGCAACAACAGAGTTGAAATTCCTTTCTTGGAAAACAGCCTTCCTTCTAGCCATCACTTCAGTAAGAAGAGTGCCTGAATTACAGGCCCTCATGGCAGTGGAACCCTTCATTATCTTCCATGCAGACAGGGTTTCCCTCAGGACTAATCCTTTCTTTATGCCCAAGGTGGTGTCTAGTGTGGCCCTAAATCAGTCCATTCATTTGCCTACTTTTTCCCTAATCCACAAAACAAAGGGGAATGAATACTGCACTCTCTGGATGTGCACAGACAACTTAGATTCTATTTGGACAGGCCTAAGCCTCTCAGAAAATCTGTGTAGCTGCTAGTTGGCTTTGCTGCAGGGGCAGAGGGGAAGGCCATTTCAAAGCAAACCATTTCCAAATGGATAGCCCATTGCATTAATTTCTGCTACAAGCACCATGGAAAACCTACCCCACAGGGGATAAGATCACATTCCACCAGGACTGCATCTACCTCTACGGCATTTCTTAGAGGAGTCCCTACCAGGGACATCCTGGAAGCTGCTACCTGGAGCTCTGTTCATACCTTCACCAAGCTTTACCACCTGCCTATCTTTTCTAAATCCAGAGCTGGATTTGCCATAGCAGTCTTGCAGGGCTTAATAGCTGGCCCTAATGCTCTTTAACTACCTCCTCCCTTAGCTTTGGGAATCAACCCAAATGTGATGACTGCAACAGTGAAACATGAAGAATATAGTACAGTTGTGTACACTTACCATAAATGTAGATGTTCAAGTGTATTCATTGTTGCAGTCCTGGTTACCCTCCCTCCAGCCTCCTGACTTCTCTTGGCTCTACCTTTCCTTCTTGTTTGATATATATATATTTTTTCTTGCATATTTGCTTTTTGATGGGGGTGTACCATACCATATAATTGCTTCCTATTGTGGAGGCACCTGACATCTGGGGCAAGAAAAACTGATGTAATGGCGTCGGCTGCATGTTTTATACCCCTGCCGACCTGACGTCATGGAAGAAGCGACAGCATCCGATGCAGAAATCCGAAGACTCTGGTATTCAGGCTGGCTGAGGGCTACCTGCAGGCAAATAACCCAAATGTGATGACTGCAACAGTGAATACACTCGAGCATCTGCATTTATGGTAAGTGTACACAACTGTACTTTTCTCTGGACCTCAAGGATGCTTATCTTCATGTCCGTATCCATCCCCTTTTCAGGAAATTTTTGTGTTTCTCTGTTGCTTCCTGGTTTTTCAGTTCTCTGCATTGCCCTTTGGCCTCTATACTGCCCCAAGGATATATTCACCAAATGCCTTGCTCCTGTGATTGCTTTTTGCAGACTAAGGGGGTTAAAGAAAGACCACATCAGTGTCAAAGGGATGACTGCTCTTCTGTTGCCTCTTCAAGTATTTCATCCTTTTTTCATTCCAGGGCCCCTCAAGGTACTGACAGACAATACCACAGTTATGTGGTATGTAAGCAAGTGGGGAAACAAGATCTTATCTTTTGTGCAGGCTAGCACTTCAAGTGCAGGTGCTAACCATCCAGTATCAAGTGACTCTTCAGGCAGTTTACATTTCCTCAATTCAGAACATTGTGGCAGACTCACTGAGCAGGTTTGTCTCACAATCCCATGAGTGGATGCTTCACAGGGATGTGTTTCTGGACATTATCCACCACTGGGTACTCCTCAAGTAGATCTATTTGCCTCCACTCTGAACAGATAACTTCAACTTTTTTGGACCAGAGCCCCATGCCCTCTGGTCTGGAAGGTGGGCGCCCTCTCTTTTTCCTGGAAGGGGATGTTTCTTTATGCCTTCCCTCCCCATCCTGTCATTCCAAAAGTCCTGTTCAAGATACAACAAGATGCTCCAAAAATCTTGCTGATAACTCCCATTTGGCCTAGACAGCATTGATTATCTCGTCTTTTGCATTTAGCCAAGGGCAGTCATCACAAGTTACCTTACAGGGTGGACCTACTCACACAAGAAGGGATCTCTCATCCATCCCCACCTGCCCACTCTTCAGTTGACACTGTAGGTGATAGGATTTTGATTTCATATGGACACCTTTTTTTTTCTTGAAGACATGCTCAGAGCCCTATAGAAGGACAGGAAACCCACTACTAGGAAATCCTTCTTATCCAAATGGAAGAGATTTTCTGTTTTGTTTTTTTTTTCTTATAACCTGGATCCATTTTCTGTGGGATGTTCTTTCGCTTCTCTCATCTGTGTGAATTGCTCAATGTTGGGCTGGCTTATTCTTCTGTTAAGGCCCACTTGTCAGCTATTTCTGCTGGTCTGCCTCTAGGTTTGAGGCTAAATAGTTTCTTAAAGGCGTCCTTCATATTAGACCTCCCAGGAAGTGTGCCTCTCCTTCCTAGGACCTTAATTTTGTTTTGGACTTGGGGTCCTTTTGACCCTGCGGTTTCACCCTCCTTGCAGCATTGTTCTTGGAAGACTGTTCGTTTGTTGGCTCGCTCTTATGCCAGATGGGTGTCTGAGCTTCAAGCTCTTATGCCTGTTCCCCCATTTTTAGTTTCCCATAAGGACAGGGGGTCCCTTCATGCTATCCTTCTTTAATGCCAAAATGGTGAATGAGTTGTCTCTTAATCAGTTTATTCATTTGCCCACTTTTTTCCCTTTTCTGCAATCTGCTAGCGAGAAGGTTTTGCACAGTTTAGATGTGCACAGACAACTCAGATTTTATGTGGATAAGACCAGAGCTTTTTGCATGTCTGATCAGCATTTTGTTTCCTTTACTCCTAGATCTTTGGGTTTGGCTGTTTTCAAGCAAACTATTTCTTCTTGGATATCTAAAGCCATTTATTTTTGTTATTCTTTTCATGGCAAGCGCCTTCCTTCATTGGTTAAGGCTCATTTGTCTAGGATTGTGGCTTCTTCTGGTGCTTTTTTCAAAGGTTTAGATACTAACTCTGTTGTTGAGGCAGCTACCTGGAGTTCAGTGCATCGTTTTACAAAACACTGTAAGTTGGATGTGATATCCAGGGCCACAGCTGGTTTTGCTAGGGCCATCCTTCATGGGTTCCTAGAGGGTTCTGCTGGTCCTTCTAACTCCCTCTTTCCTCATTTACTTTTGCAGTCTCACTATTGTAAGGAATAATGCAACAGTGAAATGGAAGGACGTAGTACAGTTGTGTAAAATCTTACCGTAACTGTAGATGTCCTTCTCAATATTCAGTCCATCTGCCCCTCCCCGCAGTCCTTTTCCCTTCTGGATGTGCCTGGTACTTTTCTAATCCTTGGGCTGGTGTTCCTACAGGGGCTTTCAGTTCTGAGGCTGTTATGACCAGACATCACCTTTATGCCCTAAGCTGTATGCGGGGAACATACGTGTGACATTCAGAGTGCTTTTAGCAGCCTAAAGGCATTGGTGCACTGGCCGGATGTCTGGCTGCCCTTGGCAGGGGATCCCTAGTGAAAGTAATACTGCAACAGTGAAGAGAAGGGCATCTACCATTATAGTAAGATTTTACACAACTGTACCTTCTGTATTATGCTGTGTGAGCATAGGAAGATGAATAAGATATTTAATGTTCCAAAGAAAAAGGCAGTGTCCGAAAATAGAGAAAACTGGTGCCCTAATGAAATATATTAGATGAGACTTCAGTTGAAAAACAAAATGATCTAACATATAGGGGTCTCCCCTTGGAATGGCCATCAGTTGACTTATTTATGTATTTTGCTACCATTTCCTCTTCTCACAGAATCTCTCACCTTCAGGGCTCATCAATCAAGAACCATTTCTAGCCTTTTGTAATGCTCTAATATCCCTTGCGACTAGCCTAGATTTCCTCCCAACATGTGTTGGCAGACTTGTCATTAAAGTAGTGAATTAATTTCTCTTATTTATTTATTTATTTATTTATGTTTTTACAAAGATAAAAATTAGGAGAGATACAGCCCCAAAACATCATCAGTTGTGTTCATTCTCTCCACACCAATTACAATTCAGAACATGCATCAGCACCTCATATGCTTAGGTGCTGATGTATGATGTGATCTCACACTCTAGGTACATAAACATGCCTAAATCCTGAGCCTACCCATTCTTTTCTGCTGATTGCATAGTTCAGCTCTTGGTCATGACTCACATCAGTGAAAAGTTCTAATATAATTTAATACTTAGAATCATGTCCAGTAAGTGTTTATGTGACTAACACATTACCAGCTACATCCCACATTGATATTGCCTCTACTTCTTCAAGGAGGAACACCATGTCATGCATTTGCCATAAATGCTAGAGTTTCAACATTGCCCCTCAGAGATGTTGAAACTCCTGCCCCCCCCCCCCCCCTCACTACAAGTTGGATGGCAGAGCAGCTGTATTATTTTCTGCTGGAGAACAATCACAGGTCCCAAGAATCAAAGGGGTAAGTCATGACCTAGCCTCCTGATGATATCTCCGTTGTCAGACTGGCCTTTCTACCCAAAAAGATTAGGATTTCATCTTACCTCCTCTAGCAAGAGTTAAAGCCTGGGTCCTTCATTTGCTTCACTGGAAGATGAAAGGCCCAGATGACTCCATTTTGATTGAGATCTAATGAGAGGCGGTAGGGGAGTGATGTAACAAAGCCTGCTTGCCTTTTTCTTGGGGGATGTTTGGTGTGCATGCCTGGGGTGCAATTTCTGTGGTATAAACCCTGATGGAGACTGGAGAACCCATGGTAGTATTTGCTTCAGGGCGGCCTGCTGGTCATCTGAGGGGGTTGTCACTGCTGGGAATGACACTATCATTAAGACCTACTATGTGATGAACCATGTAGTATGCTACTAGATATATGCAGTACGTATTTATGCCTTACAGCAAAACCCTGTTCTTCAAATGGATGATAGATCTTAACTCCTAGGGAGAACAAGAAAACTGTAGGGCATATATCTGCAAGGAGAATGATTGGACCAGGTGGGCAGGTAGATAGGAAAAGTTGATGGCCACTGGTAATATATGTTGGTAATCCTGACTTGTTTTGGCATTTGTAGGATTTAGTCCTTGACTATATCAACTTCGGGATGCATGTGTTGATTATTTATGCTCATAGTGATCTTGTCCCAGTACTTGCTGGTCAACCAATTCCTTTTGATGAACCTTTCTTCTTTATTGGATTTTAGCTTTTGGATCAACAGGCTTGCTTTTTTTCCATTTGTATCAGCTGGTTCATTGATGCTGGTCTTAAACTAGAAAATGCTCGTGACTAACAATATCTTAGAATTGCAGATACCAGTGTGTATGGCATCATATACTGCCTTTGACAAGTATCTAGTGTCCTATAGAGATGGCCTGCATTTTTGTCTGAGGGATTTTTCAAAAAATCCATTCGGTCTCCCTGTTTTCCCTGCCAGCATGGAAACTATGAAATTAAGATCCATGTTGCACCCTTTATATACATGCATCTAGGGCTACCTAAAGTGGATACATGAGTTTAAGAACACTTATCAGACATTTTTGTCTTTTTTCCAGAGAGGAAGGGTTTGGAAAGATGTCCTTCCATTTCACTGTTGCAGTATTCATTACTTTGGGCTGCCCTTGGCAGGAGATTCCTAATGTGTGGCCAGTATGCCAAAGCCTTTAGATTGTTTTAAGGTACGCAATAGATCACATGTTTGCTTTTTGCATAGCATAGGGCATAAAGGTGACGTCTGGACATATCATTTGCCACCAGTCCAAACACCATCGCTCAGTCGTCAATCTGAACACCTGCTCCATTGCTGGCTCAACAAGCCATTACAGATAAGTGCCCCATTGGGCTTTTTTATTTATCCTTTTTATTGTTGCTTTTGGGGTTTCATGTCATCCAAGAAGGGTAAATGCCAGTGTGGAAGACAGATTCCCCATAAAGGCCGCCGTGACCAGTGTATTTTTTTGTTTAGGTGCCTTTCATGACCATACATCCTGTTCCAGTTGACTGTCTTCTTTTGTGCTTTATCTTGAAAATCAGTGTCGTAAGCTTCTTGCTAAAGATATGATGGAGGGTACTTCCCGCTCAGAGGGACAGCTGTCAGTGAAGAAGGCCCAGAAGACTTGGCCAGAATCTTCTGTTCATTCTCCACTGGATGTCTCTTTCAAGGTCTGTGAATGCCTAGAGGTTTGCCCGGTTTTGTCATTGGATTCCTCTTCCTTGACCGGGTTGCAGGCTGACAAGGATCCGACTTAAGGACATCTGAGGAGGCTTTGCAGACATCCATTTCAGACACTTTAGGGGGAGCCATGGCTGATTATTTCCAAGGGACCTAGGGGTGTTCCTCAGATATTAGTCAGAGAAGAAGTCCCTGCTACCACCAATGAATGTCGTCCTGGGTCAGAGCCTTCCAAGTTTTATAAGGCAGACGTCCCTTTTAAGAAAAAGCAAAAGACTAAACATATTACTCCTGCTCCAAAGGATCCACAGAGTGAATGGCAGGCCTTCATTTAGGGTTTGTTTAGTGCTTTTGATAGCATTGAAACCTCCTCAGGGAGTTTCTGCCCCCCCCCCCCCTTGGTCCTTTACTCCCCTAAAAAGACCCATGGAACAGGATTCCTCTGATGAGGAGCTGGATTTCAATGAGGAATTCCTTGCTTACTCTTTTCAGATTCCTTTTCCTTTGGACTATGGATCAGGGAAAGGGGAATCTGCCAGTCCTGATACTCCCTTTGAAGAGATTTCTTTTGGGGGCACTATCTCCAGTCTCTGAGGTACATAAAAGATACAAGAGTTGCTGCTGATGGATTCTCCTAAACTTTTTGCTGTTCCTCCTGTTTTGGCTGCCGTATTAGATGCATTTTCCAGTGCTTCTAAGGCTCCAGTTTCTCAGCCTCCTCCTCCTCCCAAGAAACCTGATAGATTCTATACAGTGCCTGAGGACTGGACATTTTTGTACAGGTACCCTCCTGCTGATCCCTTGGTGGTGTCTGCAGCCTCTGCCAAGACCTCTCAATTGTTTCCTTCTCCCACGTTACTACCCTCTAATAAAGATGGCAGGACCATGGAAAGGCAAGGCACAAATGTTTACACCTCTACTACCTTGGCTTTTAGGGCTATCAGACCCATATGTCCAGGTACTTGTTGGCTCTCTTATCCCAGGCATGTCATGTTATTTCTGATCTTCCAGACACTGAGGGTAGAACTGCTGCTCTTTCTCTGTTAGGGACTTCCTCCCAGGTGGCTCTTCATTCCACTGAGTGTAGTTATGATGCAGCAGATACTTCCTCTAGGGCTGCTGCTTTTGGGTCAGTGATGAGGAGGTGGGTAATAGGATTTTGATTCCACAGACACCTTTTTTTTCTGAGGACTTGCTTAGTGCCCTGCAAGAGGCCAGGGAAAGCAATATTAGAAAATCCTATTTACCAAATGGAAGAGGTTTTCTGTTTGAGGTCTTTCTGCAAACCAGGATCCATTTTCTGTGCATTTTCCTTTGGATCTGTCTTATCCTTTTAATTTCTCCAAGTCTTTTGGGTTTCTAATACCATGACTGTAGTGGACCCCATTCCTAAGTCAAAGTATGATTAAAGTTCATGAAATTAGTATTGTTTCAATCTTTGATGTTAGCCAGTAGTGCTCTTCTCAGCACCTGCAATATGCTCAGTAATGACTCCTTCTGCAGTTCGTATGGAGTTACATGTATTGGTGGCATATCTAAATACAATTGTAAATTCTTTTTTTATAAGACCCTGTTGCTCCTACTACTATTGGAACTGTCTGGGTATCTTTCTTCCCACATGCTCTCATTTCTGCTTGCAGATCCTGATATTTTATGACTTTGCATCTCTCTGTACGCAAGACACTGTAGTCACTGGATGTGACAATTTCAATGATCAGTGCTACTCTTGTCTTCTTCTTGGACCACTATATCCAGTTTTCTAGCATCTATCTTTTGAACTGTTGGTAATGGATGATCCCATGTGATGTAAACTTCATTTTCTATGATGCTTTGTGGATAATGTTTTCAGTGTTTTTCAGCCACTTCAATGCCATAATGTTTGCACAATCCCCAATGCAACAGCCTTGCCACATTATTATGCCTTTCAGTATACAGTTCTTCTGCCATTAGTATGTCGCAACCAGCAATGAGGTGTGCAACTGTTTCCAATTCAATTTTACAAAACCTACATTTGTCTATTTCTCCCACATGTTCAATGGACTTTATAAACAAACATGTACGCAGCCTACTATCATGGGCCGCCAATATTAACCTTTCATCTCTTGGTTTAAATTTGCCTCTCCTTAACTTACTGCTGTGTTTGTTCCTGATCAACATGAGGTTCTACCACAAGTTTTCTATACTTGCAACTGTATTTATGCTTTTCCACATTTCTTGCCTTCTCATCTGATCATTCACCTTATATTCTTTCTTTTGTTTTTTTGGTACATTCAGTTGCTGCCTGATTTTTATCTCCTTCTGGTTAGATTTCCATTCCTGTTTGACGCTAAGCTTCTGCTAGATAAAGCAGAGAAGTCATCTTAGATTTATTCTCCTCATGTTTCAAAACTTTTACTACATTTGGGTCTTGTGAGGTCAGCAGATATGTGTGAAGTTTCGGAATGGGGAATATATAATCTTGGTATGCACTGATTTTTATAAATCATTTGGTGAGCATGAATCATCCTTCTTGTTTTCCTATCTAATCTCTCCAACACTTTTTGGGGCCAGTCAATCACTCCAAAACTGTAAGTTAGGACAGGAAGAGCAAATTGGTTTATAGCTTGAATTTTGTTCCTAGAGGGCAGTGCTGTTTTCAGGATTAAAGTCTTCTGAAGTATTCCATATTATTTTTTTTCGCATTTGTTCATATTTTATTGTTGATCCTTCATCAATTCCCAAATATTTATACACTTCTTCTTGCTCAAGTTCTTTTATATCACATTCTTGTCCCAAACTGATGTTTTCATAGGTTCATAGATTAGTACTAGGCTGACTGCTCTTGCGAGCCATTTTAAGCCTAGCCAATTATCCCTTGTGAGACTCAAACCCTGCACCTTGTGTTTGTAAGGCAAACACCTTAACCATTAGGCCACCCTCCCAACCCTGGCATTATAGTTTTCCTGATTTAAATATTGCTTTTGCACATTTATCAAGACCAAATGACATTCTTATATCCTCTGAAAAAGTTTTGACAACTTGCAGTTGTGCTTTCAGTTTCTCATCTGATGAGCTATACAGTTTCAAATCATTGACAAAGAGAAGGTGAGAAGTCTTTACACTTTGTTGTTTTCTAAGAGCCAGATTAAGCTGTTAAGTAAACAGTTTAATGGATTAAGGGCAAGGCAGAATAGTAATGGAGTCGCCCTGGAATATCCCCCTTTGAATTTTTATTCCTTGGATAACAATTTGTCCTTTTATCGTGGCTTAATTGCAAAGTGGTCTGAGACGTTTCATGGTCACTGTAATGTAGTCGATCAGTGTGGGGTGTATCTTATACATTTTAAGCACTCTTATCCATGAATACTATCAAATGCTTTTTTGTAGTCAATCTATTCCACTCTTCCCCTTTTTACAGTTCTCCACTATGACTTTATTTAACAACAAATGATCCTTTGTTCCATATGACTTTCTTTTATTGTCCTTTTTTTCTACTGCCATAATTGAGTTTTTTTCTAAATGACTATAAACTCTGTCGGCATCAATTCCCGTGTATAGTTTATAAGTCGTCAGAAGGTAGGTTATTGGTCTATAATTTTTAGGGTAGCTTGCAGGTTCACTCTTAAGTAGGAGCATTGTTTTTCCTTTTAGCCAGGTTGGTGTCTGTTCTGGATGCACATATAGATAGTTCTTACTCATGGCTAAATCTTCATGCAAAGATGTTAATACTTTTAAGCAGAAGCTAGGTACTGCATGTGAGCCTAGGGTTTTCCAATTAGAGGCTTTTCTTCTTAACTTTGTTTCAATCTCTCTAGCTGTTATTTCATCCCATTTCATATCCTGTACCTTTAAACTTCTTATTCTTTCTTTTACTTCTATCCATTTAGCATCTTTGTTATGTTCTACAGGACCTTCATAGATACTTTTCAAAATGTATCTATTTCTACTTTTTTTGGCAATCTTTCAGTTCCTTTTAACATATTTGCTAGTTCTGTATAAAACCTTTTTGGGTCATCAATAAATTGCTTATTTTACACTTTTCCTTTATATTTATCTTTGCATCTTCTAAGTTTTTCCGCCTGTGCTGAAATTTTTAGCTTATTTACGGTAGTACACGATAGATCCTGGTCTGTTCTAATATTGCACATTGCTTTTATCACATCTATCTTTCTTAGTATTTTTGTTGATCTATTCCCTCTACTATAGTCTTTTAACAGTGACACTTCTTGTCTTAATTGCTTTATAATTTTTCCTGTTCGATATTTCCATGATGGTATTTGATTTCTCCCCTTCCTTTCCCTCACTACCCTGTGTTCTTTGAGTTATTAATTTAGCTGCACAGTGATGTATCCTGTTTACTTATTTTATGTCGCATGGACCTCTGTGATCATTCCTAATTACTGTGTTCATTTGTTTTATCAGACTTCTGACTTTTTGGGTTTTATTAACCTTCTGCAGTCTATTTCTTTCATTGATCTTGATATATCTGTCCATGTTTATTAAATCAAGCAGTTCTTCTCTTAGCTCAATTTCTTCTAAACTGAGGGCACATCCCCTTGTTTTCCTGCGGGCATTCTGTAGAAGGTTCTGTAGCATTTTCCTGTGACACATTATCATCAATTTCATCCTGTGCCGTCCATTGCTTTGTCATATGGGAGCTCACTGGCCTATCACTCCTCAACATTGACTGCATCAGAGTTTCCACAGTTTTCTGTTCCTTCCCTTGCTGTCTAGCTTCAAGTGAACGTTTATACTGGTTTCCTGTAGAAGGCTCCAAATTATCTACATATGGCACCTGACCAATTTCTTCCTATTCCACTGGTTTCCCCTAAATGTGGATATCTATTACTTTATCCTGTTGTGGTACTTTCTGAATTAGATTTTCTACACTGAATCCTTCACTTTGCAGGTACTCCATAACCTCAGTTTCTATTTCTTTAACTTCTCCATTACTGATCTCCTTTTCTACTTTTCCTCTGTCTTCTTATTTTTTGTATTGTAAAGTTTTCCATGTCTGGATTCCTTTGCTTGTATTTCTCTTCAAATATCTTTGGTGCTTCTCTTTTTGTATTGGTTATTTTTGTTTTCTCCTTTGCATAAATATTGCACCATATTAAATCACTTTTTCTTCCTCATGTCCACATTTCTTCTTCAGATGTTTCCTGATCTTCCTGTTGTTCCCTGCTTTGGGGACTCGTTCCATCCTGCTGTGATGTAACTTGTGTTAGACCTTTTGCATCAAATCCTTCACTTTGCAAACACTCCATAATTTCAACTTTTTTTAACTTCTGCTTCACTGATTTCTTTTCTACGTTCCATCTTTGTGATGATATATTTTTTTTTTTGTGAAATTTTCCATATCTGGATGCCTTTGCCCTTTCTTTTCTAATATCTTTGGGGCTGCCTTCTTTACATTGGTTAATTTGGCTTTCTCTTTTGCATAAATATTGCACTTTATCAAATCTCTCTTTCTTTCCCGTGTCCATATTTCTTTTTTATACTTTTCAAATATCTTTTGGTTTTGTTGTTTATATTTTCACACTTCCTCAGATGCTTCTTTTTCCAAACAGGTCAAGATTTCTTGATCTATGTACTTTTTATCACAAATCTGTTGTATTAATGAACAGAAATTGTCATTTGAAGCTTCTGAGTTTTTCTTGTGGAAGTATTTTTCTTTCCTCTAATTTCTCTCTTAATCATTTTGTATGTCTTGTGTTAGGAAATTCTGGGCTTTTTGCATAATAGTGACAATACATAATTTCTTTCTTATCCTCAATAGTCCACTGTATCGTCTTTATGGTTCTTCTTTGGCCCATCAGTTTTTGTGATTTTTGTGGACTGCTACTTCCTTCTACAACAGGGGGACCATCCTCCCCCTGGGCCTGACCTGGCCCCATTGTAGGAATGTTTCCGTATTTTGAGGATTCTACACTGTCATCTTTTCTACTCCTGGTACCAGTGCACCTACCAGGATTAGGCACTTTTTTATCCTGGTTCTTGTGCACCCAGCTATATTTTTAGTTTTTTATCTACTTCTGTCCATGATGTATGCTATATAAATACAGTCTGTATATCCGTGTCACCTTGTTGAGATTTTGTGAAAACATGATCTACCTTGTGAAGGTTCTCACTAAGACCTGAGTATGAATTCAGTTTTAGCACTACTTCTCTCCTTTGCTTGCTGACTTTTCATCTCTCCATTTGGACCCCAAACCTCTCCATTCTGTCTCATCTGTGTGAATTGCTCAATGCTGAGTTGGCTTATTTTTCTGTTGAGGCCTATTTATCAGCTGTCTCTGCTTGTCTGCTTTTATCTCCTCCTTTAGCTTCTAGATTTGAGGCTAAACAATTCCTAAAATGTATCCTTCATACTAGTCCTCCCAGGAAATCTGTTCCTCCTCCCTGGGATCTTCATTTTGTTTTGGAGAAATTGATTCAGGTTGCTTTTGAGCCTGCAGCCTCAGCTTCCTTGCAACATTGCTTTTGGAAGACTGTTCTTTTGTTAGCCCTTACTTCTGCTAGACAGGTGTCTGAGCTTCAAGCCCTTATGGCTTATCCTTTTTTTTTTTTTGGTGCTTCATAAGGACAGGGTGATCTTGCGTACTAATTCTTCTTTTATGCCCAAGGTGGTGGGTGAATGAGTTCTGTCTTAATCAGTGCATTCATTTGCCCACTTTTTTCCCTTCTCCGCAATCTGCCAACGAGAAGGTGTTGCACATGTTGGATGTGCATAGATAGCTTAGATTTTAATTGGATAAGCCTAAAACTGTCAGGAAATCTGATCAGCTCTTTGTTTCCTTTCATCCCAGGTCCTTGGGATTAGCTATAGCCAAGCAAACTATTTCTTCTTGGATCTCAAAAGCTATTTTTTTTTGTCTTTCTTTCATGGTAGAACCTTCCTTATTCTGTTAAGGCTCATTCTGCTAGGGCTGTGGCTTCTTCTGGTGCTTTTTAAGGGTTTGGATACTAACTCTGTTCTTGAGGCAGCTACCTGGACTTCTGTGAATATAGTTACCAAGCACTACAAGTTGGATGGAATTTCCAGAGCTAGAGCTGGTTTTGCTAGGGCCATCCTTCATGGCATGCTAGAGGGTATGCTGGTTCTTCCTCCTTCCAAGTTTCTTCCTGAGCTTTGGTACTCTCCCTAATGTAATGAATACTGCAGCAGTGAAATGGAAGGACAGTATGATTGTGTAAAATCTTACCATAACTGTAGATGTCCTTCTCTTCACTGTTGCAGTATTCACTCTCTCCACCCCCTGGTCCATTTCTGTTTTGGATGCATGGATTTTCTTTTCTTTTCCTTGGACTAGTGTTACAACTGGAGCTGTCATTTCTGAGGGTGGTATGTCTGGCTGTCACCTTTATGCCCTATGCTACCTAAGGAGCATACGTGTGATGTATGACATACCTTAAAGCAACCTAAAGGCTTTGGTATACTGGCCAGACATCGGGGGCCCCCTTTAGCAGGGGATCCCTAATGTAATGAGTACTTCAACAGTGAAGAGAAGGAATCTACCATTATGGTAAGATTTTAAACAACTGTATTTTAACTAGGCAAGTGATGTCTAATTGGACTACCTACTTAATAAATTATCTTTTGTTATAATTTTCATCACCATTATTTGGAAAACGCTGCAGTCAAAAACTCCACTAGAAGCATAGCAACTTCCAGTGTCTGCTATAAAATATTTCCTTTATGGACATCTGTATTGTCGCCTGAGAGATACCTGTTCACAGGCAAGCATTATCATCTAGACCGACACTCTAGAATTCAGTCAGGAACGATATTGTTCAAATCCTATACTATTAAAACACAACGCTGCTCCGGCACAATAAAGGCTGTCCCTTTACCCACGAACCAAACTGCTGTTGTAATCACAAAGTGAACAATGTCAAATGGATATTTTAAATATGTTTAATGCAAAATAAAAGACAAAAGTAACTGATTAAGCGCTTTCGTCTCCTTGACGGAGACTTCTTCAGAATCCAGTTACCCTTAACAATCCATATATCACAGTATTAGTAGCCTATTGGCTAAAATTTAACAATTTCTTTAATTATACAATCAATTAATAGCAAAATTAAAGGGCTAGCTTCTATATATATATTTATATATATATTTTTATATATATATATTTTTATATAATTATTTGTGCACATTCGATTTTTTCATATACATGTTTATAGATGCACAGAATATTTTAGTAATGACAACAATGAAATATTTACAATCAATATCAATTGCTGCTTTATGGTTTAAAATGATAGGTATTTATGTATTTTTGAGTCATTTGGTGGTGCGTATTGTGTTATTTATGTTTTTTTGAACCTGCATTTTTGTTTATTACAGTTTTACACAATGTAATGTTCCAAGCAGTGTTGCATAGACTTTTAATAGAAGCTAGCAGCGTTGTGTTTTAATTGTGTTTTGTGCTACAACTTTGGGTTGTGTGGTTATTAGTTGCCAAATCCTATACTAATTTGGCAATTCTTTAGTAGACCGTAACACTTCATATAGTAGAAAAAGTAAGTCCATAGTGTTCAGTTATTTGAATTGTGTGAAATGTGTTGCTGGCTTTCACAGTAGCCCTGCCAAACTTTAGGGTCTACACATCTGATTTAGACTTAACAAGGAACTTCATCTGGTGACTGGTCTTCCTACATTTCCTTTGAATGGCATGAGTCATGTTGAACTTGGATCTTCTCCTTTAGCTCATGTGGCAGTGCCTTTTAGAATACCTGTTAATGTCTTTCTGGACACTTCTGATAATGACTTAGAACAAGGATGCACCATGTATACAGCCTCTGTAATCAACACAATCACTGTGAGACGTATACAGTTTTTCCTCAGTTTCCCATCCACTGGATTAACAAAAATGCAACAATGACTTTTCAGTTTCTTACTGTATTTTATTCTATTTACCCCTTTTATTTTTATTTTCTTGTCTTTTTTTGCGTAAAACAGGCTTCTTACAAAGTGATCATAGTAAAGCATTTGTCTTGCCTGATTTTGTTTCATTCTGTCTTGTCTTTGAATTTGATTTTTGGTTTTGTCTTTGAATTTGATTTTTGGTTAACAAAGATGTAGCTGAAACAATTATGCTCTTTTGTTTCTATGAGTTCTCAGTAATTGAACTGGTGATAGATCTTACAGATTGCACTGATGGAGCAAAGTATTTCTGTATTCTAGCAAAGCTAAGTGTGGGCCCATCTAACAATAACACCCTGTTATTTCTGTTTTTTTTTTTTCAAAAGATTCTACATATCTTTTCACCAACTTTCAGATCTTGGTTTACTATGATCAGACCAGGCAAATATAGGTCTTTGGAAAAGGTTATTATAATGAAAAATTATAACATTTGGATTTTATTCACCTTGTGTGTACTGGCCCCCACTGAAAATTTCAACACTTGTGCATTAGAGCCTGTGAATATCTGTGCTGGTCTTGTAGCTGTAGTCCTTCAAAACATGGTTGGAGTGTGAGACTTCACTGCAAGTCCGAGTTGCTAGGAATTTACTTCAACCTTTCTTGCTGCTTTGAGTGCCTCACATCTCATTATAATGCTGGGGTAGTTTAATCTGCATAGTGTGTTGTGCTTCTTGATCTGCAACAGTCTCTGTATTAATATCTAATCAAAATTGTAAGAATATTTCTTTTAACATTTTTCCACTGGGAAAGAATTCTAGCTTACTAGCTGTACGTGGAGGATAAGTTATTCATCTAGTGCTTTGGGCATTAGAGCATTGAACTGTTTAATTAGTGGTTTCTTGATCAAATTCAGGGTAGATCTTGCATTTCTGATTGTAATGCTTTGCAAACAGTAGAGAGGTTAGTGGCAACAGTGGCTGAGATTGGAGTGCACAACTCTGCAGTAAGCATATCTTGTCATGAATGCTGCAATAAGAGCTTACATATATAGAGGGCTTTTGAAAAGACTAATGTTGCTTAGAATACTGTCTTGCAACAAGGTTGTTCTAATAAAAACTTCTGAATGCTCTAATACATTAAAAAATTGTTTGGTTAGCCAGCAGATGACATAATTGTTGATTTAGAAAAGAAGGAAAGAAACAAGTTCCGATTCAAAGGATATGCAGAGAGACATTACCAAGTTTTCTGCACATGTCATAGATGCAGGAAAGACTATGGCATTGAGCAGAATCTTACCCTTCCCAAAAATGATGCCAATATACAAGGAAAAGATGATGGATTTCAACAGTTGGCTAAGCAACTTGTGCCATTCGAGGGGAATCCAGTATATTTCAGTATGCATATTACTGAAACCTAATTTAAATGTGCAGAAAACACTCACTGTATACCAGGGTTTTGCACCTACCATGCCTTCAGACCCTGTGGAAACTATGGTAGAAGTATCCATATTTGTTACATAACCTCACCCCCAGAGTCCCACAAACTAAACTTACTGCAATTCAACTCACTTTAAATTAAATTGACTATCAGATCATGGCATGTTATAGGACTCCCAGAAATCATGTCAGTTTTTTAAATCTGTTGGATGACCTTCATGTACTTACAAACTCCACATTTCTGGGTGACTTTAACTACACATTGATAAAGTGCAAAACCTTTACCTCAAAGGTAAGCTATGCCCAAAAATTCCTCAATTTCATAAAAAATTCCCTGGATCAAATAGTCATAGACCACTATTGAACAAAATGTTCTTGACCAGTTTCTTACAAATATACCCTTGATATGTACTGTCCCACTGGTATACCCTTCCCAGTTGAGTCTGACCACAAATTTCAAACCTTCTCTTTCAAAATCCCTAAACCTGCAGATGGAAATATCACATTATTCAAAGACTTAAAGGAAAGTGTGATATTGCCTCATTTTATTAGGGCAGAGGGATGGCCTCCCTTCTTATTATCTGCTGCCCCTTCTGGAACAAGCAAGCTCAAATCAACTCACTGTGGATTTGGAATGTAGGAAATAATGGAGGCTTTGTTGCAGATTGGGTTGAAGATTGGTCCTGCCCTTTCCTTCCCATGCCCAGGGTAGAGTGAGATTCTGCACCTTTCCTGGTAGAATCAGAGAATGCCAGATACCATAGGTTGACATTGGTTGGTGCATCGATATTGACACATGGGGTCATCATTGTGGGTCCACAGTCTTTTCTTTGTTAACTCCGGCATTGATTTCAGTAGTGTTGGTTCCTGGCTGTTCTACAAGTCCAGGACTAGGAGTCAGAGAGTTG
This sequence comes from Protopterus annectens, assembly GCF_019279795.1. Taxonomy (NCBI): domain Eukaryota; kingdom Metazoa; phylum Chordata; order Ceratodontiformes; family Protopteridae; genus Protopterus; species Protopterus annectens. Next base: position 732,576,685 of record NC_056730.1, read on the forward strand.
AGACTGGCTTTAGCAGCTGTAACCATAATGTTACTTTGACCTTTTATATTCTTGGCATGCAGTTCTATGAGACTTACAGGCGATGCTGTCATCAGTCCAGAGAGACCTTTCAATATCGTAGGAAACCAACCTGTTGTTTCCAGTATGTGTTTTTGTTCTAGTGTCAGTGCAGATCAGTATCTGTTCAATTTCACCAATGTCAACTTAATCTGTGGTAGGTTTTTCAACATTGGACTCTGTATCAGTGTTTCATTCAACCTTTTGTGCATAGGCTACCATCAGTACTTGTGCACCAATTCTGACTCAAGACCCTTCTCATTCTGCTTCTGTTGTCACATGTTCTTCAGTTTCCTTTTCTTATTCTGAGCATTCCCCAGCAAGAAGACCTACGGATTACATAGGCAAAGAGAAGTCTGTCATCTTCACTTTGGTGTCTGATGATCTAGAGACTGAAAGTAGGATGCAGAAGATTCCCTTCAGACGACTGCAGATTTGGAGAAATTTGCAAGCGAAGGCAGAAATAGAGCGGTGGCCCACTAATTTCTGCCCTTTGCCCAAGAATATCTTGGAGGAGTGCTGATCTCTATGGTGGCAGTGCTGGTTTACAAGATGGTTTATTTTGTAGTCAGTGAGGCAGGGGAAGATTCCTTGTGCTTGCTTCTATCCTAAGGAGAATATATAGTGTATTCTGGCCACTTAAAGGGTGAGATGCCTTTGTACAGACCTTGGTGATATATTCGGTTGTCGCTGTGGTGGCCCTGAAAGAAGAGACTACTCCCTAAGTTTCATCCCCTACCAAGGAGTCTAGGGAGCTGAACTGCTACAGGAACCATATTTTGTCTACACTGTATTCCCTGTCAGGTTGCCCAGTTTTTGTTGTATGTTGTAGTTTCACTGTGAGCTTGCTTATGAAATTGGCAAGACACTGTAACAGTTGCCAGAAGGTAACCGAGGTAGAGCAAAATTTCTGAACAGTCAGCAACGACATCTTCCATTTCTAATTTGATCGTACAGCTAGTATTTAATACCATGGATAGCGCAGTGCGGGCAGGAGGTACTAGAGTTACTGTTTTCTGCTGCAGCTTGGCTGTGCCTTGTAGTTTGCTAAGAAATGAAGGCTTCCCTTATTATTAACCCCTCCATTAAAGGCACCAACCTTTTTAGACCAAAAGTGAGAAAAACTGTACAAGAGTGAAAAGGGTGGTGGGAATTTCAGTGACTGTAGCCTTCCTGTTTGAGACACCACAGTGGATATTCAGAAGGATGCATTAGAATTCCTGGCAGTTGTTGTCCAAGCAGAAGATGCAGCAGAGATTAGCGGTCTGGAAGGAACCAGCTTAGCTGTGGAGATTTTGAAAAACTGTGTGTATGTAAATCTTTATGTGGAGAGGCAGGGCTGGAACAGTTACAGAATCCATGAAGGTTTTTACATCTTTCCTTTTTTTAGAAGCAGTCAGGGGTTGTCTGTTCCTTATCGTCCCATCTGGATGGACATTATAGAGAATACATGGATGCAGACTATGATATCCATTGGCTACAAAATTCCCTTCCATAGTATCACTGCCTACCATAACACATGATCCATTTTGTCAGAGGAGAGTGACAAAAAAGAGCATCAACCTTATGCCAAAAACGACATTCAGAGAGGTGCCACTCTCCACAAAGGGTCGGGATACTATTCAAGGCTTTTTTAGTTTAGTGTGAAAGAAGACAAAGTAATGCATTACACAAGTGGCCCAACCATGGACCCTTGTAACTATAGACCCATTATTCTCACTAGCCTCAAATGTAGAACTATGGAGATCATTATATCAAGCTTCATTAATATGGACATTGAAAATCTCTTGACCCCGAACCCTCATGCATTCAGCTTTGTCAAAGTACGGTCCTGCCTATTTAACCTCATTACTTATTAATTAATTAATTTATTTATTGACATTTGTTGACCAGGAAATTCCACTGAATCAAATATCCATTTTCAGTGGAGGCCTGGGAAGAAAAGCTCCAAAAGATACAGTGAGGTTTTTCTTTGAAAATGTTACTGAAGCAATGGATAGTGGTTATGCAATGCAAATCTAGACCTGGCCAAGTCCTTTCACACTATTCCCCATGCAGGCATTACTGATGGACTTGAAAATCTGAATATAAGTCTTTATATTGTGCAGTAAATAGCTTACTGTTTTTTTGATAGAACCCATATGGTTAGAGTTGAAGGTGCCACTTCTGAAAGCAAAAAAAAAAAAAGTTACCAGTGGTGTACCACAGGGTTCAGTTTTTGGTCCTCTCCTCTGGTATATATTTCTTAGATGTTCTTGCTAGCACTCCTGGCTTATTGTTGACTACGTTTGTAGCTGATTGTAAATTAGGTGGTGGTGGTTGATCTTTAGCTTACTCGCAATTGTTCCAACATAGTTTAGGGTGCAAGGACAGTGGTCCAAAATTAAATGTAAAAAATGTATAGTAGTTGATTTTGATAAACAGAACACTTTTACACTGGGTTCAGTTATTCGTCTATTAAAGGCAACATTTAAGCTATTTTTCATTTTCCATCTGGGGTTCCCACAGTCCTTTTCTGACATCCCTTTAAAGTGTGCAAAGCTTTTCTCAGATTTAATTTTCTCTTCTGATTCCATTTTCAGAACCAGAACCCAGTCTCCTTCCCCTTTTGAACATGAAATACTTACTTTAGAAGATTATTTTCTTGAGTCGATAAGCTCAGCCGTAAGAGGCTTAGAAATTAAAGCCCTGTGGTACTGATCCTCCTTACCTGAACTTTCAGAAAGAGTGCTCTGATGGACAAATCCTATTTTTATTGTCAAGGTAGCCACAGAATTAAGTTTAAGCCAGACTGTCAATTTCTCCATATTGTCAAGAATGATTCCAACAAATGGGCGTGTTTTACATTATTTAGATCTATGTGAACAATACCTCTTGCCTTGGCAAGGTAGTGTGTTTGTTGTATCCTGTGGGGCCAACTGTCGGGCTGTAAAATCTCTAAAGTCACTTTGGGTAGTTGGTATTCAGAGTGCTGTAAATTCTGCTATGAAGAGCATTGCAAATCTTTGACATGCATTTCTGTTGCACAGTCAACAATGGCTACCTCTCAAGCATCTTTAAGAACACATTCTTATGTGAAATATGAGCAACTTTGCCATAGTTTTTCATGCATGCCTTCACAAGACAGTTGTTGCGTCTTTCGGCTTTTCCTGGTTAGGGGTCGCCACAGCGGAACTCCGGTCCGCTAATGATTGGCAGTTGATTTTTACATGCCGAGTTGCCAGCCCTGACGCACAACCTTCAACGAAGGTACGCCCATTCACGCATGTCTCCACGCAGAAGACGCTCTAGCTGAGAATCGAACCGGACAGCGTCTTACTGTGAGGTGACAACGCTACAGCAGCTAGAAATTATATCAAGGTGTGTAGATCCTCCGTTTGGGCTAGTATATTATGTAAGTAGCTTTAATGATACCTGTCAGGAAGATGAATGGGGACTCTGTCCCAAAGGCATTGAAGAGGGTGAACCCAAATTATCCTACATTTGAAAGCTAGGTACTTGTTGTAACAGTATATCGAGATGATCCAAATCCATCCTCTTTAACATCCCTACCTTTCTTACCCCAGACTTTTAAAGTGAGATTGGTGGGGGTTGGTGAAAGTTTATTAAAAAAAAAAAAAAAAATTGATTTTCCTGCTTAGTGTTACTAGATTGTACTCTTCAGCAGCACACTACTCCGATCTGGATAAGAAAGAGGAGAGTGGTGTGTTATGGGTAAGGGAAGATTGGAGCCTAAGCTGTGCACCAAGCTGACTTGAGCTTGCATTGGACTCCTCCTAAACATATTGAATGGAATGGACTTGGATCATCTAGAGCAGTGCTTCTCAAACTATCTGTAGAGAAGGACTAGATGCTTTTGTTTCCAATCTGTCATAGACCATAAAACAACTATGATAAACAGATTGCGGTATGTAAAAATAGATATACAATGGAGAAGCCACACCACCTGGATGACTTCTTTCTTGTATTTCCAAAACTTGCCATAAGCTGAACGGTAAGATTGGCCAAGAGTGGGCTGAAATAATTAAATTAATAGGGAGTCCTGGGGGCTGTTTGGCCCCTAGATGCCATAAGAGTTGTAAACACTTTGAGGTGAAATTGTCCCTCCACCCCCATGCTTTTGATCCAATTTTGACCTTAAAAAATTTGACTAAGGAAAGAAATCCAGTCTTATTTCCCCGCAAGGAAGAAATAAGTTGTGTCCAAAGCTCAATGGTCAGAGCTGACAGAATATTTCCAAATAAAATGAGATGACCAATGCTTACAAGGATACAAAAAGACATACCTGGATATACTGCCTGCCACCTTACCTCCAAAATAATAGTCATTTCATATGCACTCTTCTGGTGTTAGGTTAGGGTTAAAATGAAAGAACAAATGGTCATAGTCATATATTTAAGTTATTGCTGTCATACATTTGCATGACACTTATTTCAATCCTACCATCAAAAGGAGTGGGAATAAAGACCCAAATCAGGGACAGGTTTTAAATATTATTCTCATATACTAAAAAAAAAAAAAAAAAAAAAACTATGCTAGAATAGCATTTTTTTTCATTTGCTAATATTTTATTACTACAGTCCACAACATTTATCCAGAAAAAAACACAAATTTTGTGAGAAGCATAGCAAAACATGAGGGAAGATTGGGAATTGTTGCAAGCAGTGCCCCTGGTATGGACAGACAGACACACACAAGCACACAGCTATCAGTTATAACCACTTACATGACGCCATACACCTTGGATATCTGCTTGCAGTTGAACGAATGTATAAATTATGACCCAAAACCCTATTTCATCTTGCTGCAGTCAAAACTGTACAGGGCAACCCACTGCAAACACCGTCTGCCCTTTCAACCTCTTAGTCCACAAATCTGCACTTAGAAAGATGCTATAATAACATATGCATTTTTTGATTGCTGCTTAGCCTAGAAATCCCTAGGAGGGTTGGGGTAAAAAAAAAAAGAGAAATTCAGTCCTTATGCAATATTTATATAAAAACTGGAACATGACAGCATAGGAACAAAATGCCTAGGTTTAGAGGGTCTGGAGTAGAACAGCTGTGAATATATATATATATTTTTAAACTGATTAACATAACAGACAACATGGAAAAATAAAAGAAAATTTTGTAATACATATATGAATTTGGCCTGGAGAATCTGAACAAAATGTCTAAGACTTTAAGGAAGAAAGAATAGTGTTGCATGCTGAACTTCTAATGACACGTGACTATAAATTTTTTTATGTATTTTATTTTATTTTACATTTGTTGACTGGGAAAGTCTGACTGGACACAAGTTCTTTTTCAGCGGAGGCCCAGGGAGAAAAGCTGCAGTTACATCAGAGGTTAATAAATCAAGATATGACAAGGATTACATATACATATTTAAGAACAAAGCATAACAAAATTAAGCAGTTGTTATTCAGTGATCTGTGTCTCAGTAGAAATAATCAGAATAATGCAATATTATAGAGTATTCATAATTGTCATTATTTGGAAGTGGGAGAAGAGATGTGGAAGAAGAGTGAAGCTAGAGAAGAGAGTCGAACAAGAATAAGAGAAGTGTAAAAAATGACTATGAGGGAGGAACTTTAACTAGGGGTGAGACAGGATAGGCTGGGGTAAGATTAGCCTAGGGTGTCACAGTGGCAATGCCAGTTAGTTTGTAGGTGTGTTTTTAGAGATTTCTTGAAGTGAGATAAGGATGTTGCAGCTATTATGTTAGTGGGCAGAGAGTTCCATTTTTTAGCAATATAGTTAGACTAGAAGGAGGCCCCTGCAGAGTTATTGGATTTTGTGACCTGAAGAAGCGGTTTGTTGTTGGAGTGTAGAACCCTAGTTTTAGTGTGAGAGTGTATAAGGTTTTGTAATGCAGGTTTTTTTTTTCAAGGTGGTAGAGTATGAGCTGGTTGTAGAGAAGGAAATGGGGGACTTCAAGCCAGTTAAGTTGTTTAAGGGCTGAGCAGTGTTTTGTAAAGACTGCTGGTGGCGAATTGTGCAGTTTTGTTATAGCAGGTGTCGTGTTTAAATAAGTCTGACTTTCTGAGGTTGGTGAGGATGGGAGGGGCATATAGAAGTGTGGAGATGAGATGTGTTTGTTCTATTTTAGCTCTAGTACTATTTGTGAGGAATGCTTTGTTTCTATATAGTCCCCTCAGTTTTTTGTGTACTTTCTTTACCGTGAGTGAGATGTGAGTATCAAACTTCATGTTGCAGTCAATTTCTACACCTAGGAGTTTGGTGTGTGTGACTGGAGAGATGATTGTTTTGTTGTTAGAAAGTATGGTAAAGGAGGGTGGAGGAGAAGGAGTGATTAGTAGGGCGGAAAATGAGAAGATTGGTGTTCTTAGGGTTAAGTATTAATTGGGAGCTGTTAAGTCATTTTTCCATGGAGAGGAAGGAGGCTTGTGTTTGTACTTGTAATTCTTGGAGGGAAGGAGAAAGAGCAGATTAGTGTTGAGTCATTCACATATTGGATGACTGAGGCTTTTAGGGTAGAAAAATGGAGCTTATTAGTGAAGACAGAAAAGAGTCGAGGTCCAAGGATGGAGCCTTGGAGAACTCCTAGAGTGACAGGTAATAGTAGAGAGAGTTCTTGCTTCCATTGAACTGCTTGCTGCCTACCTGTTAAGTAGCTTTGGAACCAGGACATGGTAGTTTTACTAAGATTTAGTTCAGAAAGGGAATTAATCAGCTTGTGGTGGTTGACCATATCAAAAGCCATGGAGAGGTCAAGAAAGACAGTGGAGACGTAGTTGCTGTTGTTTCTGTGGTTATTAACTGTGTGGGTGAATGACGTAATTGCAGTTGTGGTGCTGTGGTAGGGCCTGAAGCCATGTTGAGTGTTTGTGAGAAGATTGTAAGTATTGAGGTAGGCCATGAGTTGCAAGTGTACGCATCTTTCTAATATTTTGGACATAGGTTAGAGTATAGCTGTGGGGCAATAGTTTAACTCTTTAGAGTTGCCCCCTTTGTGGAGAGGTATAGTGTATGATATTTTCCAGATATCCGGAACTAAATTATCAGATATTGAGCGGTTGATAAGAATGGACACAGGATAAGCAAGGGCATCAGCAGCTATTTTCAGGAATTCTGCTGGTACTTTGTCGGCAGCTAAGGTGGTAGGTTTTAGTTCTGTCAGTAGTTTCTTAATAAAGTCAGTACAGAAAGGTTGAAATGTTAAACCATTGATATCATTGTGGTAGCGGGTAGCTGGGTCAGGGGTGGACAGTCTTGTGCATTAGCAAGAGCGAAAATGGAAGCTGTGGCAACACTGAGGGAGTTATCTTTTATCGTTGGAGTGGGAGTTCCTCATTTTTCAGGATAGAGAATCTTATTAATAGCTGTCCAGAATTTTTGGGGGTTATTCTATTTGGTTTGTATATTATGGTAGAAGTTAATTTTGTCTAATTTAACATATTTTTTTGATTTGTTACGGAGTTCAAGGTATACCTGCATGTCTATATGGGAACTGGTTTGGTATCAGTGGGTCCAGGCCTTGTCTCTGGATTTTAGAAGAGACCTAGTCTCTTTGCTCATCCAGGGAGCATGATTGGATTTTACCCTGACTGTTCTGGGAAGGGCTTGGGAGTTTAGGATGTCTAAGAAGGTAGAGTTGAAGTACTGTACAGCTTCATTAAGGTTGTGGTTTTTAAGGGGAGACCAGTTACAAGTTTTTAGTGCATTAATAAAGGTAGCTTGGTTGAAGTTTTTCTTGTTTCTTATTGTTTGCTAAATTGTGGGCTTTTCTTGATAGGCACGATGTCTTATTACAAAACTTGGAAGGTGGTCGCTTAGGCTGTCAGGGAGGCATCCAGACTGACTGATTAATGATGGCTT